>NW_009222287.1:0-4464 GCF_000690835.1 Fulmarus glacialis | reverse complement strand
CTGCGGCCCAGGCGCCCGCTGTGCCCCGCGGCCCCGAGGGGTCCTGCTCCAGCCGCTCTCCGGGGCACCGCATCCACGCGGCGTAACACGTGAAATGCAACCTGCTGCGTTTTACACAATTCTGCGCTATTGATAGTACCGAAACGTGAGGTCTAGGGAAAGTCAAGTGCAATGAAGGCGCAGGCACAGACACCTTCTAATTGGCTCCAAGTAATTTTTTTTTTCCCTGGGTAAAATTTTCCTAGTTTCCCCTAAAACGGCCCGAATCCGTCTTTAAATGTGACCTTTTCTTTGCCCGCATATAAAAAAAGAAGCAAATTGTGTTCATTTGCTTCAAAACTAGAATTGTGTGCTGACTTGCAAACCAGAAAAGTCTTTTTTTAGTTTTTTCTGTAACGGAGGTGGAGGGGACCACACTAGTAGTGCTGCCCCCCAGCCTTGTAAAACGTGTCACTTTTGTACCGGCTCCGGACTTGATTGCACTTCACGAGACCTTTGCATTTTTTCGTGGTGCGGATACAGTACTTCTAGTTTGTTGCGAACACTTACGCACATGCACGCTCGGTGTAGCTTGCCTTTCCTCTGTAATTTTTTCCATTTTTTTAAAAAAAAAAGCTTTGTTAGTCTTCTCTTTTAAAAAAGTAATTTAAGACCTGTATAGTATTCAAAGCACGCAATGTAAATATTTATTACTCAAAAATTAGTGGAGGGTTCTTTTTTGTGACTAAGTTGTGGTTTTGATTTTTAAATCTTGTTCTAACACAGACGTCCCACGCGCGGGTTGGGAGAGAAGCGCCGAGTGTAACGTGTCCAACCCACCCCAGCTGCCCTGATAAACTGTTTTGTTTGGTTTTGATGACTGTTACAAATACCTTTTCAAACCTTTTCTGCTGACCTATACCTTTAGTTTTGAAGATACCTGTCCAAAGATTGTGTACAGTCTGAGAACTGTAACTTTACTGCGCTATAAACTTGGGGTTGTGTTTTTTCCATTCAGCGAACTCCGTAAGCTTGTATTTGATAGCGGCACTAACACCGTGCACGTGCAAACCGTTACCTGTCGTTACACGGCGCAGGAGCAGCTACTGGGTGACGGAGCACACCCAGCGCTCCTCGCGCAGTACCTGCGGGCTGTCGCAGTGCGTGCGGCGAGCCCCGGCTCTCGAGGCACCGGTGTGATGCTGTAACTCGCTCCGGCAACGCGTTCAAGATGCTCTTGGACTTTACAAGGGAACGACGGACCCCGCTGGACAGACACACATCCTACAGCAGCGTGGGACGTGCGCTGTAACTTACAGTGCGTAACTGTTCAAATACAGCTTTCAGTCCGGCGTAGTTACTACTGAGTTGAACTTACGTGGTCCTGGAGTACAAACGGTTTCGTACAAGAGGATGCAAACGTGCGGCTGCGGGAGCAGGGAGCGGGCTGGAAACAACGCTGGTGTCGGCTCCAGCGGTTCGCCCTGCCCCAGTTTGAGACTACTAAAAGAAACCGAGGGGGTGGGATTTACTAGCAGAAACCTGATGAGCCAGACAAGTTGGTACCAACCGACCTAAGCCAGCTGGCCACGAACTCGTAAATACTGAGTGCAATTACAATTATTTTCTTCGTGCTTTCTTCACACACTGCCTGTGTGCAGGGTTGACAAGAACGCTCGCTCTTTGTTCTAAACTAGAGACAGCAAAGCGTGGTGTCAGATACTAAAGACTATGGTAAGTAGAAAGCAGATACGAATGCGCAGTCTTTGATCCTCCTGGGACCTGGAGTTCTGGATGACTTTGAGATTTTAAAGAATCATTTATTTGAAAGGATGAAGTTTTAGGGAGAGAGAAGGAAGCTCTGCAAGTCTGTGGGTGGGATCTGAAGTGGCACTGGCCATTCAGGTAGTAATGGTCAGTCTTCCACCATCCCAGCGAGAACAGGCGGCTTGCCTTAGTTCTGCTGAGCACAGCTTTAACCGACTGACCCGTAACCGAAGGGGACTCGTTCTGGATTAAAACCACACACGCACCACGCTGTACTCTGGAAACGACGCGAAGGAATTGTGAGTAAAGAGGATGCAAGAGTAATTTCCCACTTTGTGACGATGCGATGCGGCGGCCAGCCCTCCGCCTCCGACCTGGGACGTGGCCGAGTGGAAAAGCGGCAGCGGAGCCGGGACAGCGGTACCCGGCAGCGCCGGGACGCTGCAGCCTCCCGGCTACGGGACATCCCTGCGGCTCAAACCCAGGAAGGATCACAGCGGGGCAGTGGGGAGAGGAGGAAGCACAGTCGTCCTTGAGCCCTGGCCATCCGTAGGGCAGAAGAGCCTCTTTTAAGGGGCATTTTCCACACAGATTAGTCCAGGAACACGTTTCACATGTGTTTTTTTCCCCTCTGCAAAGGGGAATGGGTGTTGGAGGCTCCTGTTTCTCAGCATGTGTGAGTTCCTCTCTCCTTCCCCTCTCCCTTCCACTCCAGTTTATTTCAGTGCTTTTTTAAGAGCCACTGTTCCCGATCAACTGCTCACTGTAATAGAAACGTCACTTTTTCTCACAGTATTTATTCCTTACAAAATCTTGTGTGACATGCTAGGTTCCCATGGATGTAGCTGATCATTTTTATTTTGTAAATATAATTACCTAACTTTACATTAACTATATCGTAATAAACTATTTTTGCACCACCCTTTGCATGCTGTGCAGTGAGGTGTTTCTTTCAACAAGGAGCAGAGGCCAGAGCCTGAAACGGAGCAAGCTGTTTGCTTTTACAGTCCCACTTCACAAAGAAAATGCAAGAGGTAGCACATTAAGAGCAGTAACATGTTTACAGTAGTGTAAATCTAATGCTGCTGAACGGCATTTACTAGAGAATGCCCTTCCTCAGCTTCTCCAGGTAACAGCAATGCAGGTTTTCTCCCCCAGACCCATGCCAACTTTCTCAAATCTGCAATCTGTTGATATTACTCCCTGTATCCTAAATGACACCTAAGCATCTACAGGAATTTTTAAATTATTTGGATCTTTGGAACAACCAACCCGTGAGGGCTACCTGGAGTGCAAAAACCGGAACATGATGTTGAGCTTTTCTGTGAAAATGGTTTATTTAATAGTGCCAATCACAGCACTACTGTACCAAGCAAAACTGGTAACAATATGTTAAGACCACCTGAGAGATTTTGAGGCACTTTATACTGAATATAAAGTAATCCTTACACAGACACTAGTTAGAGTTTTGAAATTCTTGAGTTTAGACCCATCTTTGTTCCACCCTGAACTGTAGGGGCAGAGATCTTACCTCCCTCTTGCTATTCCCTCCCTGTCCCCCACCCTGCTGCTGCCAACACGGGCGGTCCAAGTCACTGAGCCAGACCAGGACACGGTGTCCCCACCTGAATGAACTGGGGTTTCCTTCCACCACTGCACTCAAGTCGGTGACCAAACTCCAGCCATGTCCGCTTTCAAGACAAGACCGACTGATCCCAAAGAACAGTTTCTCTCATTTCTTTCCAGACTTCCCTACAGTTGCTTGCTGAAGACGAGCTGTCATTAGTGTCTGTTCTCACGCTTTTACGCTGGAGCTCTGCTAATCTTAAACCAAAGGGAACATGTACACAATCAAAACGTACTTCTAATTTCTGCCTTCGTATTTCCCACAAATTTCCTTTTACAAACTTTCAACAATTAATGCCAACAAGAAATGTAACTTAAGGTGTTTAATCTCTCTACACAAACTGTAGCTCTGCCGTAGCCCTCTTAACTCTGCTTTAGTTACTGATGTAGAGGAGCCATTGGGCTACAATTCCATTCTGCAGTATCCCAAGTTGGAAAATGTCCATTTCACCATTGAAACACCTACCCAGCAGCATATGAACACATCTCATCTGCACCAGGGCACGGCAACCAGCCTGCCCGTAGTTTTAAGGTCTATGAATGCAGTCTTATCACAGCTATCCTCACAAAACAATGCACCAAACAGTTAGGTCATTCCCTCCAGCATGGGAATGATGCACAGCAAGGGACCTGTGGCACTTTAGGGTAGAGAGCACTTCGCCTCTCCAGAGGAGCTTACCTAAATTACACCCAGATGGATAATACAGTGGTATCTATACATAATAATAAAGTCCATGAATGCTCTCTGTTAAGTACTCCACCAGCCCTGTGAGGCAGCTCGATCATTTATTGTCTTTGGAAAAAAATCTGTAGTTGATGGGATTGTACTCTTCCCAAATCCTTTCAAACTCATCCAGAAAAGGCTTCACATACTCAGCGTCTTCCACGACCAGCACGTTCTCCCGGTTGTTCTGGATAGCTTGGGTGGTCCAGTTGAGGGAGCCTGTGATGAGCATCCTCCTGTCCACGATAGCGAACTTGTGGTGCATGTAACCGCTCTCCTGGTCATGGCGCACCTGGATCCCTACAAAGACACAACCACCTCTTCAGCGGTAACCGAAGGCGTCACCCAGGCCACGGCCACCCCGAGCG
>NW_009222286.1:0-22125 GCF_000690835.1 Fulmarus glacialis | reverse complement strand
CCGGCAGCCCGGTTGGTCCCGTCGGCTGTTGGTAAACAACGCCGCTGTCAGCCGCCGGTGGCCGCGCGTCGTGGAGTTACCGGGTTATCGCAAAAGTCAGCGTCGGGCTTTGGGTTTCGCCGTTGTTGTCTTCGGGGGGGAGCGTCCTTCTCCGAAAAACCTGCTTTGACCCCAGGTACCCCTTCCGGCGGGCGGTGATCTGGGGTCTGTGCCCACCGGGCTTATTCCTCTGCCTTCAGCTGACTGGTGTGAAGACGCAAGAAAGTGCTTGCTTTTCCTACTGGCTGCTTCGCACTGATGGAGGAATAAATCTTACTGCCCAGCTGCTGCTGGTGGTCATTATTAATGTGCAGTGCTGTAAACTGCTGCACAGCAGAACGATTAAGGTAGCGTAGTGAGACAGAAAACTCGGAGTAACAACTTGAAAAATGTTTCTGTCCGGCAGGTAATAAAGTGCCAAGCTTCTCGGAGGCGTTTTCTCTACTTTATATGTTACAATTCAGTTCAAATACATTTTAAACAGGATTTAAATGGAATAATCAAACTTCCCCATATATTTCTCTAAAAGGTCACAACTATCTTTTAAAGTTAGCAGAAGAGGTAAAATACTAGGTAGGTCTCATCTTTCTGTCTCAGACTTTCTGGATCTCTGATGGTTTGCTGGACTGTATATGCACATAACCTGTATGCTGATGATAAATATATTGCATAAAAAGATTGTCCTTGTGAGATGTCACATTGGTTCAGCCATTGTTTCCTTAGATCTTTAAATGTTGAGAAGCGAGATGATATTGTTGGATAAAAGATTTGGGCATGGTGGCAAGAATTTTTGGAACTTGATAGTTGGACTGGGTATAGTACCTATGTTAGACGAAAACTGAGCTGTTGAAGTTTGGCTGTTTTGCAGTTAACATGATCAGCAGTTATTTCTGAAGTCACCATATGTATGGAATGAAAATTATATTCTCTCCTTATCGTGAAAAATAGTCTTGCCTTTAATCTAATAATTTCTGCTCATACTATTAAGCTTCTCCTTAGCGGATAGAGTATAAAACTGTAGTAATTTTCTATTATTTCTTCATGCAGCCATGGGATAGAGAAAGCAAAAGGATTCCTTAGCCTTCCTCTGCGTTTACAGAGCTACATCAGGTGCGGTAAATCTTGGAGTAAGAACTGAGATAGCAGGGGCAGTTGTTCCTATCCTCTTCGTGCCCTGCAGATGAAGGGGAAATTACCTGTGTCATGTGGACGGTGATGCTAGCTCAGATAGCTAGTGCTCTTAGTGCAGGGGTATTTCTTAAGTTTCTCTTACCTAAATAGCAACTGTAGAACTCCTTTTTTTCTTTTTTTTTCTTTTTTTTTCTTTTTTTTTCTTTTTTTTTCTTTTTTTTTCTTTTTTTTTCTTTTTTTTTCTTTTTCTCCTTTTTTTCTCCTTTTTTTCTCCTTTTTTTCTCCTTTTTTTCTCCTTTTTTTCTCCTTTTTTTCTCCTTTTTTTCTCCTTTTTTCCTTTTTTCCTTTTTTTTCCTTTTTTTCCTTTTTTCCTTTTTTCCTTTTTTTCCTTTTTTTTCCTTTTTTCCTTTTTTTTCCTTTTTTCCTTTTTTTTCCTTTTTTTCCTTTTTTTTCCTTTTTTCTTTTTTCTTTTTTCTTTTTTTCTTTTTTCTTTTTTCTTTTTTCTTTTTTCTTTTTTTTCTTTTTTTCTTTTTTTCTTTTTTTCTTTTTTCTTTTTTCTTTTTTCTTTTTTTCTTTTTTTCTTTTTTCTTTTTTCTTTTTTCTTTTTTTTTCTTTTTTTTTCTTTTTTTTTCTTTTTTTTTTCCTTTTTTTTTTTCCCCTTCCCCTGAAATTCCTTTGATATGCCAGTTTGGCATCAAACAGTTGTGAGGCTGTAAATTTTGCTGTTTGTATTCCTGGCGTGTTTGCAATGTTTGGATGCAATTGTTTGGATAATGAAATGTGGGGATCTTTCTGCAATTTAGAATGTGATTTGCAGGTCATTATTCAGGGATGATTCCTGCTAATGTCACTGGCACTTAGTTGCATGATTCGATTAATTTTTCTATTGCTCTGCGTGGTCCAGGAAGTACAGAGCTTGTGTGGAAGATGTTCTTCAAAGTCATGAACCCCAGGTTCTCTAGTCTAGTAATTTCAGGTCCATCACTTTAGACTGCTGAAAGAAAATAGAAGATAACAGTTGGGTTTAGGGCTTTTTAGATTGAATTCTACAGGTCACTCTTTTGGTATGGTGTTTTAAGGTTGTACTTGGAAGTGGAGAGGGGAAAATTTGCAGTGCAGCTTTTCATCTCTGTTGCTTGCAGAAATCCATATGGAAGAGCTTGAAAATCATGTTTTGCTTCTATGTTACTCAAGTTTTCAGACTTTTTCTGCATTTTACTAACAAGTATTTATAAAGCTCGGTAAATGTCGGTTGCACTCCTTACCCCTATGCAAGGTCAAGCTGTACCTGCAAATATTTATGCAACTTCCTGGGTTATCATAAGATAAGTTGGCCTTTGAAGTGCTGTTGGGTACAATCTAATCTATTCTAAAAACAAATAAAGAAAAGTTGTTCTTCACGAGCATTTTTATGAGCCCTGGAGATTAAGGTCTTTGGCACAAATGAGTTAAGTGCACCCAGAAAAAGAATGAAGTTCATGTGAGTTCAAAAGCCCCAAAACCCCAGAAAATTCAGCTGGCTGGGAGGATGTCGCTACGCAGCTTTCAGGAGCAATGCTTTACGGAGCGGCTGGCTAGCGTGGTGTGCCAGTCAGCAGAAACTACTTGGCTGAAAAAGGCCAAGTAGCTGCTGTCACTGTTCTTTGTTAACGTGATCAGCGTTCCCCTTAAAGAAAAGAGTCACACGGACTAGATTAATAAGCTCAGTGCGCTGCATAAAAATATACTGGATAAATGAGCTGCTATACAATCTAGGTCCTCTGGCATGCATCAGTAACATGTAGACAGCATGTAGTTTGATCACTAACATAGTTACTGTAACTACGGTGATTATCAGGACCTGTGTACGTGTGTATCAATCTAACTTAATAGGGGGCTGCTGGAAAAACAACTAGGAATGAACATTAGCAAACCCAGCTGAGTAAATTCTGGTTCAAGGCTTTTTAGGTAATTTAAAAGATGGGGAGAAGTTACTCCTTTTGAGCATCAGAAGAAGCGTGGCCAGCAGGTCAAGGGAGGTGATTCTGCCCCTCTACTCTGCTCTGGTGAGGCCCCACCTGGAGTACTGCACCCAGCTCTGGAACCCTCAGCACAGGAAAGACGTAGACCTGTTGGAGCGGGTCCAGAGGATGGCCACAAAAATGATCAGGGGGATGGAACGCCTCTCCTGTGAAGAAAGGCTGAGGGAGTTGGGGTTGTTTAGCCTGGAGAAGAGAAGGCTTCGGGGAGATCTTGTTGCAGCCTTTCAGTACTTCAAGGGGGCTTATAAGAAAGATGGGGACAGGCTTTTTAGCAGGGTCTGTTGTGACAGGACAAGGGGGAATAGTTTTAAACTAAAAGAGGGTAGATTTAGACTAGATAAAAGGAAGAAATTTTTTACAGTGAGGGTAGTGAAATGGTGGAACGGTTGCCCAGAGAGGTGGTAGATGCCCCATCCCTGGAAACATTCAAGGTCAGGTTGGACGGGGCTCTGAGCAACCTGGTGTAGTTGAAGATGTCCCTGCCAATGGCAGGGGGGGTGGACAAGATGATCTTTAAAGGTCCCTTCCAACCCAAACTATTCTATGATTCTATGATCCTGTAGGCTGCCCCCCAGATACGGTACAAAGCTTATTGTGCCACCCCAGGGGTCTAAAGAATACTTGACGGTTTGAAGGGAGCAGCTGTCTTAGGAGAGAGGGTTGGAGCCGTTTGTCAGGCTGCAGTCTCAAAGGAAACACCAAGAGAGATCCCACAAGAGGGTGTTTGAAGGAGGAGGCTTCCTCATGTTCCAGGGCATGGTCGTTCAGGGAGAGAGTGTGTAATACACTCTCCTGTAATTAAAATTTCTTTTCTCTCCAGAGCTTTATTTCTAAGTAACAATATTATTTCATTAAAGAATATTAAGCTTAAGGTTATTAAAGAATATAATATGTCCTAAGGAGAGCAGAACCAGATCTCAGCCAAAGCTTTGTCTGCAGAGAGGACCAGTTCATTGCATCCTGGTTTGAAAGCAAGTACAATTCTCATTGTCAGCATCACTTCATATGTAATAGGGCCTTAACTGATGCGCAAATATGTACTGTATCTGCAGAGAGTGAGAGAAGGCAGAGGTATATGTAGCTTGGTAAGTGAAATGTGAAACAGGAGAAATCCATCTTATAAAGTTCTGGAACCAGAACTGTCTATATGAAAAAAAGAGATTAGATACTTAAATGGATGATAAGCACTTCCAGTAAGACAGTAGTTAAATATTTAAGTGCATGTAAAGGCCAGGGTAGGAGCAGGATTTGGAACAGAAGAAGTGTTTGTGCTTAGAGCATAAACAAACCTCTTAACTCGGGATAAGTGGAAATTTTCTCCAGTGGCTGAAACACCTAGTGCCAGGCTTTTTTCTTTTTTAAAATGAAGCCTCTTATTCTGATTGTTTTCTAATATCATGAAATAGTTTACCAGAGAAGATACATACTTTCTTTTTCAAATTTTTCCCCATTTGTTGTTTCAGAATATAGGTAAGGACATACTATGTTTCTGGCATTGTTTTGGAAACATGGTTTGGATTTTTTAAAGCATTTTTGCACCTAATAGCCTTTTCAAAATTCTATTATGGTCTTAACTCAATCTCTTATTCAGTAGATACTTAAAAACTAGCTGGAAGTAATAGAAACAGTGTTCTCGCCAACTTTGATGCAGCCAGTGACGGTTCAAATTGTCTAGCTCTAATGTTTGTAACTTTTACAGTTTGAGTCGATGAATTGCCAGAAAAGCTTGGGAGATCTGGAATTCTCTGGACTGTTCATGGAGTTTCAGTTGCTTAATTCAGTTTAATTTAAATGGATTATTCAAAATTAAATTTCTGATTTGCCTCTGGACTTGGGCTGTGGCAAACGTATAAATGGCTCTGTGACTCCATTTAGCTTTGACTTTTTTGGCTCTGTGGTCATTAGTAGTCTAGCTGTGGCGACGATAACAAAATTTGAATGATTCATACTTGTGGGGCTATCATTTTGTAAACAAAGATAAATGTGTTTATTCTTATCTTTATGGATAGGTCAAGACTTAGAAGCTAGGGGGTTGAGTCAAACAAAAAGTCCAGAGATGAGCTGTAATTAAGAACCTTCTGCTGTTGTGAATGTCTCGTATCCTTTCCGCTTGTCCACTGCAAGTCAAAACACATCTGAAAATTGTTTGGAGGCTGTTAGTTGGTTGTGGGTTTTTGTACCATACATGGCATTTTATGGCAAAGCCAGTTCCTCCACATGTATTTAATCCTGTGCCTTGTGAGGAATATGCGTTAAAAGATTGTAAACAAAGACCAAGACCAAAAAAAAAAAGCTACTGTGTTCTGACACGATTTTAGTTCGTCAGAACGCACGCAAGGGGGAAATGTGTGTTCCGTTCAAATGACACACACGTGTACAGAAAACCTGTTCTTTGTCTTGGCATATATTAAAGCTCTTGTTTTATTTGGCCGAATTAATATATTTTAAGGTAGCATTTCCCCTGCCTAGTCTTATACAAGTGCTGAAAAAGATTGTTTTGCTGCTTCAAATTAGTGTTGAGCATTCCACCATCCCATTTTACAGCACAGGTTACTGATTTTAGAAAGGAGAAGAAACAGCTATCTTTGCCTTGTCTTCGAACATCTGTGTTTTGTGAAATCAAAGCAGTTAGAAAGTTATTCCTCCATTCTTTTTTTGCTCTGGATTGTGTACTTCTATTGACTCTAACGTGCTTAAGACATTGTATATACAATTTTTTTACAAGAGCATTTCCTGTGTCCTACTTAATTTCCTGTTTGTATCTCATACCCCAGTGACTGGATCAGGTAAGCTACTGAGGTTCAAGAAGGGAAATTTGTGTAGTTTAGGTGTTCACTTCTTGTCCAGAAATAAGCTGGAAGTATTCATTTTGAAAGACCTGAGCCTAAAACTCTTCTGGCAGCAATACGAAAAGCCTCCTCTTGTGTGTTTTCTCCTGTGTCCCATCTGCTTCTCACACCCTGTGTCCTTTGCATTGCCTAACTTTGTGTTGGTTTCTAACACTTGGTGCTAGACTAAACTTGCCTTGGGTGGCACTTGTGGCATGCCATATATACAGGACCATAGGTGAGTGTTTTGGCTGATTGAAACCTCAGCACCTAGTCTTACTAGGTAGTATAACTAGTCCAGGAGCTGTCTAGGTTGTCTGTATCCTATCTTATCTTTCTTTCCATGTGGACTTAGCCCAACTTCCAGTGACTCCAAAATAGTAACTGTTACTTGTGCTGGACCAGCGCTGCATAATAGTGTGAGCGTGAGGTCTCCTAACACGCAGACCGCCTAGGGCATATATGTTGTAAGTTTATTCAAGGTTTGAATGTAGTCATCTTGACTAATCTGGTAACAATGCTGAGGACTGCATGATAACGAGTTGACTTACCCTCAAGCCCTCAGGGAGTAGCAATGCAAGAAAACCAAACACTGACATACCTTAATCAGATGTCCCTTCCCATGACCTGCAGATCTCTTAAAAAATGATGCATTCTTACACTGTATAGTATACTGTACTGGTTTTTCGTCATCTTTAGACTTCACTGGGGATGTGTAAGCAAAAAGTGGGAAACCACTGCATTACTTCTTAATCTGCTACTTCATTTCTAAACTCCTTAAATCTATAGTCAGAATTTTGACTCGTTCTCTATCTTAAAATTTCTCTCTCTCTGATGCTTGGTGAGAGCAGCGTGGCATTCATTTCCATTGTGAACATTTCTGAACTTGTTTTCATGTTACTAGGTGTAACTGGGGTATGGAGCCAAACTGCGTAATGGCTGCAAGGCCTGTTTATGAACAGCTGTTCTGTGTTGGCAATCTGAACCAGAGCAACCATTTCTACATTGAAATGATGGCCATGTACTCTGCATTGATATGTTGTTTGCAGAATTCAGAGTGAATACTGGCAGTTGAGGACGCAAATATGTAATGCAATAAGGTGCTATTGAACAAGGGAACAGAAATAAATGGTGTCTGGGTTGTATTTGTGTCCTACAGCCTGGCAGTGTCAATGTGGTGGGCGAGGGTTGGTTAGATTTCAGATAACTGTCTTCTCACTAATTGCTGTATTTGCTACCTGTACTTTTAAATTGTCTCCACTTTGTCTCTTCTAGGAAAAACAAAATGAAGGAACTAGTGTCAAATAGTACAACCAATATATCTCAAGCCAGGAAAGCTGTGGAGCAATTAAAAATGGAAGCATACATGGATAGGATGAAGGTAAACTTAGACTTATTGTTGATATTTTGAATTCACTTACTACTTTGTGGTACAGCCTCCCTTTAATATTGCAGAAAGACTTGATCAGCTGAAATCAAAATTCTGTGTTGAGCTATAAAACAATATTCAGTACTGTGAATTAGTTATGTACTAACTGCTTGGCTCTAGCGAAGCGATTTTCAGACTGGCTTCTAGTCTGCTTCTGTATGAGTGCCTTTTCCATCTGTCAAAAGTGGTATTTTGTGAAATATTTAAAATCAGCTGGCAGATGCACAGGTGCTCTTCTTTGTCACCTGTAGCTGAATGTAAGTGCAGCTCAGGTTTCTTGGTGGTAGGGTAAGCTGTCCTTTAAGAACTGGAATAAGTCTTTAAGATATTGCAATACTTTTGAATAATGATGAGACGAACTGAATTGCTTTGCTTTGTTTTGTTTTAGCACAGACGTCACTGCATAAAAAATATGTATGATTGCAATGTTCAGTTATGATTCTTCACACTTGATAGCCTGTTGTATGTGAAGATTTGGTTTTATCATGCCTCTAAATGTATGTAGATTAAATGTTTTTAACTAAAGACACTATTAAACAGAGGTTCTCAACATTTTTAACCAGAAAAGCCTGTGGAATTATTCTTCCCTGTCATTCTGCCTTCCACTAGGCTAAAATTTTGTGAATAAGTCAAGCACCTAAAAACTAATAATGTCATAGAAAGTTTTAAGAAAGCAATGCTCATCTCTTTTGCGCACTCTCTCTCTCTGCCTCTGAAAACAGGGAATAATTATTTGGATGAAAAATCCAGTCTCTACAAGTAAGAAGAGTTTAGAGATGGGAAGACTAGAAAAAGGAATGCATTTAAATAATTAGTTTTTCTGCACACAACTGTAACTGAGTTGTTACAAACTGTAACTGTTTATAACTGAGATTACAAACTCAGTAAGACAGTTTAGAAATGTTGTACATTAAATTCTTCGTATAGTCTTAACTCGGTTTGTCCCTCCATCCTGTGTGCTGAAATCCTGCATGTAGTCAGCATGGGGGCAGTAGTATATAATTACGATTTTTAAATAGTATCAGATCATAAACTCACTAATTAGGTAGTCAGAAATATTAGTGCAATTCATATGAGTAGTCAGTCTTGCTTTATATGAATATATAAATTTCAGTTGCTCCATTTTGTTGCAGTTTATAGCAATGTCTTGTAAGACCACTGAATTTGCAAAACTACAGTTTCTATCTTGTATAGTGTCTTGACAAATTCATCACATAATAGATGCGTGTTCACAGGGACAGGTATTTCTATTTCCTTCAGTAAGGGAAGGTCTGCCTTTTCAGTGTTCAATGGGGTTGGTCCCCCGATTCAGGTCATATTGCAGCTGCATGAACAACAGAACTGACAAGAAGCAGCAGGTGTGCACGAGCTGCACAGGAAAGGGTTGGGAAAATATGGCCCAGTTTATTGGAATTTGAAATTGTTGATACTTAGTAGATTGTCTTAAACTTGCTTTTATAGAATCAGTGATAACTGTCACATACCACATCGTTAGCGGAGTTAGGCAGATAGCTTCATTAGTTAGATGTATAAAGTTCTTAATTACATATGTAAGAAAGACATAGGTTATTTTTACAGTTAGTTTAATTAAAAAGAACACAGTTATTAGCAACTGTGGCAGACCCAAAAAACAGGTAGCTGGGAAGTGCAATTATTTCGCCTTTCAAAATAGCTTGGGACCAAAAAGGCACCAAAGAAAATCTCGTGTGTTTCAGTATTCTCAGGGTTTCTGTATTAACATAAACCATATATGATTTGCAAAAGGTTGATGTCTTAATTTCTAGATTTTCTTTGAACAATTATATGAGGGATTGTGAGAAGAGATTGGTCGGCTTTTTATTCCCTTAAGATCTGCTTTGCCTTTTCATCTTGGAAACAGTTAAGTGTGTGTTCCACTATAGCCAGATTTTACTGAGAGATTTTCCCAGTGGTTTCAACAGGAGATTTTGAGTTCCCAGATCATAACTGTAAAGGTAGAGAAATGAACTTACTTCCTTTTTTTCTGGTGTTTTGCATCTGCTTAAACTAGTTAGACATTTAACAAAAGATCAGTGCTTTCCAGATAATTTAATTAAACACTGTTTTGCAAGTAGCTATAACCAAGTGGTTAGTCCCATAATAAACAAGACCACATTGTTAGCATTAAAAAGGAAATTTATAAGGTGCCCTCATTATTGACTAGGGAGATCAGAAGTTCCAGCTCATTTTTCTGCTACAAAGGCATTTTGTTTTCCATGCATAGTAGCTGCTGTAACCAGCAAGAGTTAGGTCTGCTCAATTAAAATCTTGTAGTTAGAAGTATGTTGATAGTTGCCCATTCCCTGCTGTGTCCTGGATTTTTCAACTGATTTGAAAATCAAGTCCTATAACCAGTCAGAGTAGCAAGCAATGCAGTGTTTTGAAGTTCCACGAAGACAGCTCGCTGTTGAGATGTGAAAGAAACAGGACAACTTAAAAGGAGAGGATGAAGTTATTGGTGTGTTGATCGGTAGCTGGAATGAGTATTACTGTGGTGGGTTTTTGTAAACTGTAAGAATCCTGGAAGGTTCATAAATTGAACCTGTCTTCTTCCCGCAGAAGGAACAGCTAGAATTATAATGGAGAAGTCGGTAGAAAGCAGGAGGCGCAGATTTCAAGCTAGGAAACATCAAATGAAATCAGATGAACAGTGGCCTCATGACTAGCAGAATAATGCGTCTTCCAAAGATGCTAGCAGTAAAGTTGAGAAAGCAAAAATAATATTGGTGCTTTATCAGAGTTGTCCCCAGAATAAAGCACTATTTAATCTTCTCTTTGCGAGCAGAAAAGCAAGAAGGAATGCTCTGACATTTAAGAATCGTGGTGTATCAGTTGTTATTCCATTTTCTTTTTTCTTAAGAAGGTAGAAAATATTCCTAAATGGTTCTGAATAGTGTTGGGAGATAAGCAGTGGGATTGCCAATAAATGTGTGTGAATCTCTTTGTTTTAGATGTAAAGGATAAGCAGAGTGGGTGTCATAGCAAGGATGGTAATTAGTCACAATCCATGACAAGACAGATGACATAGTAATTGCAGCATTTTGCCCTGTCATTGAAGCTTATAATTATTAGTGCAGCTAACAGGATTATATTCTAACTTTGGCTGGTTTTATCACCTCTGTTATTCTGAAATATAATGGTAAAATTCCACAGTCCTTCTGAGGCTAATTCTTTAAAGCACCGGGGTTGAGTGTTTTGTTGGGTTTTTTCATTTTGGTAATTTGACAACCAGATGTATTTTTCACTACACAGAATAAAAATAATTGTATAAAATGTGAGATTGGCGTGATACGTATATACTCCGTCCCCTCTATCTATGCACTTTAAAAGATTAAAAAAATTGAAATGTTAACTTTCTGTTAGAATTCATCAATCAAATTCCAGTCTGATTTTATTCTTTAGCCACTTCTGCAATATGTATAAATTACTTTGAATCTGCAGACCAAGCTGTATTGCATAGGAGAGCTGAAATGATAAATGTGTTAACGTCATTTGAATATTCAAATTACATGCATTTATTTTAATTCTTGATAAATGCTATTCTGAAACTGTCCAGCAGCATTCAGCTACAAATAAACCTAAAGGTGAGTAAATGCTATGGTAGAGTGGCCTTCATTTATCTTCCTCCATGACAAATGGGATGATCAGCACGTTATTTTGTATAGTAACAAACCACAGTATTGGCCATTAGGCAACCTCTGCGTGCTGACATACGCTAAAGCAGCCATCTCTGCTGTAGCCCTAATGCGATGCTCATTGCAGAGGTCTTCCGCCACTGTTGTTCTGAATAATAGCACTGAGCAGGAAACTTGCTGGAGGCAACATTGTATTTTGCTCTTTTTTTGGCCACTGTTCTGACTTTGCCAACTCTGCTCACAGCCACAGGAACCAATGTTTTCATTGCTCCTGGAATGTGATCAGCTAACTTAACTCCCCTTAGTAAATTCCACTGCACAAGCCTGAGCTACTCCAGTTTAAGTGAAGAAATGGCCATAATTCAATTTAGAACCACTGTAATCCCAATGGGAGGCTTTCTCCTCCCTGAACCTTTTATTTTTTTAAAGGATGAATATACATGGCCTAGTACAGGCTGGGAAGTTTAGTTAGTGACAACATGCTGAAACGTGATCATGTTCCTCAGCTCCTTGTTGCAGGTTTATTTTCTACTAAATTGTACTATGTATTATAGTTTGTCTAAAAGCAAACTAATTTGTGAATTAAACACTGTGATGTTGAATAAAGTGCTTGCTGTGCTTCATGATGTTTGGCATTCCTACCAGCACATTAGAGGACAAGTTAGATACAAAAATTTATATTGTGCTTTTGCTAGTGAAAATCCTTTTTGTTATATGATGTCAAAGCATGGTAACACATAGAGAAAGGGTTAGAAAATTATATTACTGAGTTTATTGCTTCTAAGAATGATGACTGAAATTGTACTTCTCTTGCATTGAACGAAAAGCAATATACTCAAGCTGATGCCACTTACCCATATGTGGAACAAACAAGATAGTTACAGGAAGGTCAGTCTGTTGAAGTCCAGCATTGGTTCTTTGCTCCTATAGGGTCAATCTACTTAAAAGGATTGTTGGTTTCATGAATAAAATAATTTATTCAGTAGCTTAATAATTGAAACTGAAATGTGCTGGGCATCTCTAATAAGCCCTGTCTCTGGGACCCAGAGAATTAGACTAGCTCTCTGTTAGGTTTTATGGCAATAACGTTTATTATGACATAGCACTGAAAATGTCATTGAGCTTTTTGTGGGCACCTGTGGCTCTGAGTTTGAATGCAAGAGTTCAGGACCAGCTAATAAATTAATTAGAGCATAGAACTGCCTTAATTTGAGACATGCAGCTGAGCTTGAAGGACGATAGAAAAGTGGAAATGTCTTATGTTAAATAATTATGAATGTACTGGTGATTGTCATTACTTGAAAATACTTCTCCAAAATGCTGTGGTGGTACATTCCTCCTAACATTACTGGAAACATGCTAACCTCTTCTTCAGTGGATGCATTCTATGCTAGTTTATACTTTGCTGAGGTACAGCATAGGTCATTAGCAAAGAAAAGTATGTTTGCTGTCTTCTGATCTTTCTTGGGCTTGATGGGAATTTCATAGTCTGTCTACATTGTGCCTCTCTTTGGAGAATCTACTTTTTAAAAATTCACAAGTAAATTTAAATGAAAATTGGGAATATGGTAGGATTCCTAAGGTTTCTGTTTGGCCCTTACAGTTCTACCTCCCTAGTCCAGACAGTGCCCTCACACCGTAAGCCTCCTTCTTTTGTCATTTTTTAGCAGGTAGCTAATTGAAGTATGTCTGAAAATAACTACAGTCCTTTCTTTGTACTTGAAGTCTGTCATTTTCTGCACATTTTTGTTTGACCTGCTTCTCTTTTGAGAAGCACTGGTCCTTCTGAATATCTCTGCTGATTTGCTCAGTTTAGTGCTTGGTCTTCTGCTTTGCATTGGTCCAGCAATCTGTTGTTCACATGTAGCGTCTCTGCCCACCGTTTTGTCTTACAGGCAAATTCAAAGGCAAACTAATTTTAAGTAACCTAAACACCCTTGCTTCCTCTGCTAGGAGGATAGTCTATACTGGGATGCCAACCATAGGTACTTTATGGGTTTGAGCATTCTACAAAGGCATGTTTTAGTGGATATTTAAATAATAAGTCGTCAGTTATTTTCTTCCAGAAGCTGATTTAAATTTCATGCGAATCCTGATCCAACAGACATTGACTTCATAAGTCTAATCTGAAGCCTACTACAGGCTGGATGTGTGCCAAAGCAAGCAGGGTATGGGGAAGCTAAAGCTAACAGTGATGACACATCTGCTAGAAAAATACCAGAAATCCGATTTGTTTTTCCTCTTCACTATAGTTGTGCAAACATGCTGACCTCAGTGTTTGACTTGGGAGAAGCTGTCATGGTGCTCAGAGAAAAGGCTTTTTTGTAAAGACTTCCTATCTCATTTTCTCAACTGTGTCATAATATTGAAAACACAGTAATTAAACAAAGCAGAGAGATACAGATAGCTGTAAATATCTTGCTAACTGAGCAGAACAAAAATACTTCATATATACATTCTAAATTCTTGAAAAAATAAATGAGTCACAGTGGCCTAATGTCACCAATATTCTTACGGCACAAAGCTGGTTTTAGCTGCAGCTGAAATGGTTTAATATTTCATTTTTCATTTAATGCAAAATATCTTCTATGCCAACACACTAACATTTCTGTAGGACTTTTCAGTAAGCATAAACGAGCGTTCTGAATTTGGAGACTTTAGAATTGCTCATTTTAGAAGTATAAAAATATTAAGATAAAAATATTAAGGTAATGCTCAAGTTTAATGCTGTGAATAAAGTACTAATAATAACTTACTAAGCAGAAGATATTAGTCTGACTTCATTGAAAAGAGCAGTATTTAGCTTAAATGAGAGCTATGACATATGATGATCAAGTTTTGCTCCTGATTTATTATTTCTTTTTAATCCCACGGTCATGTGCCTAAAGAACTTTTTGTTTGTTTCTTTGTTTGTTTTGCATTCAGAGGAGCAAAGGGTAGAGTGAGTGAGTGTGGAAGAGTTTACAACCTTGCTGCTCTAATGACTGGGAATAAGAGCTGAAGCAGGCAGCCTCTACAGAAACATACGCTTCAAGGAGAATCCCTATTGCTTATGGGCCATTAGCATATACATGTTCTAATGAGTGTATGCTCCTGACCTTCCTTCTGATGGAGAAGAATAGCTGAACACAAATGTCACTATGTTAAATAAAAATTATATAAGGAGTACTAGGCCTACTAAGAGCAAATTCAGAGTTGTGGTCTCTAGTAATTTGAAGGATAAACCAATCTACTCCTATTTTATGATAGCCTCCATTATCATACGTTATATGAAGAATATTTATGCAATGCTGATTGATTCAGAATTAAGTGTTACAGTAGTTGTCTCTTCTTTTCTCTTAGGTATCCAAGGCTGCAGCAGATTTATTGGCATATTGTGATGCTCATATTGGAGAAGATCCCCTTATTATTCCAGTGCCTGCCTCTGAAAATCCCTTTAGGGAGAAGAAACTCTTTTGTACCATCCTTTGAGTCAGTTTTCCATTAAAAATGTCTTCTGCTACAATTTGGTATCAGTGTTGCATGCTTTTAGTTTTAGAATTTTTTTCTTCAGCTATCGATACTTAGCCTATAACTACAATATTTTTAGAAGGTAGTTACCAGCATTTTCTGGTAAAAAATAAGAATTTTTTAAAAATCCTAAAAAATTCAAGGTAATCCTTATCTTTAAGACCAATGTACAAGTTTAATTTCAGTTCTTCATAAAGATTCTTTTGGTCTTAACGAAAGTATTGAGTACAGTATCAAATTGTAGATCTCTTTGCCAGTCATAGATTTTTCTGAGACGTAAATGAGTCATACCGATTCTGAAGCTATTTTTTACGTTCTTATTTTCTTTGGAAGGTGAATTTAATTAATTTGCCTTTAAAAATTTATATCTAAAAAGAGTAGTGGACCTTTCCTCAAGTAGCACTATTTAGGAAAAAATGCCAGTGATTTACGATGTTTGGAACGATCAGTCTTATACACTAAGTGGTGTTTATAAATATGTTTTGTGAAGACTGTAATCAACTTGACTACAAAACCAATCTTAGTAAAGCAACATTGTAACTACAAGCAAAATGAAGATGTATAGTTACACACCAGGACTGCATCAATAAAACTGTAGAAAAACGTTGCTGCTTGTATCTCATTTTGAATGATAATGATTTAAATTATTTTAGAAAGTAAACTGAATTGTAATATATCGGCTGTTCCTGAGGGTCTTCACTGAGGGTGTAAATCTGTCCTGATGACTACAGGATGGGGGATTACATTTTCTAAGCAGCTCTATACATGCTTTTGCCCATGAGAGCAAGACTTTATGGGGTTGGAGAGTAATGGTAAATGAATGTTGTTCTAGAATGTGCAGCGAGACCACTGTGCCATCGACAGCCACTAAGTTTGTGTATTTTGAAGCCACAGATTAGTCATGAGGTAAGTTATCAGCAAGTAATTTGTGGAGGTTCTGGGAGGTTTTTTGTTTTGACTTTGTTTAAAGTGCAGCGAGAGGAAAAGAATGAGGTATGGAATATGACTGATCTGACATCTTCATTAAGTAAAATTAAGCTCAATCAAGGCATCTGATGGAAACAACTGTTGCATTATTGACTTTTTTTTTTTTAATTCTTCTCCTTCAGAAAAAAAGTGAAAGCTCCTCTCCGGTCTGATACATTAGGAGAGTTCCCTCACTGCAGTACTTTATATGTACAGTGCGTCAATATACTGGAAATGTCACTCCTTGGAAATGCCTGTGAAGTGAGCCCCGCATGTAAGGCGGGAGACAATTTCATTGGAGAACTGCACTAGTCTGACTGAGTTGAGGCTCTGAACAGCCACCCATAATGGAGCATGCTTCCTCCGCACAAACTTGTGTTCCATGAGCATCTTAAATACTTGCAAGGCAAAGACTAGCTGAGGAACTGAGGGCCTTGGGATATACTTAAATGCTGCATTTAGATGCTAAAACAGGGCAATTTGGTGAATGAAGACGTTTGCATTTAGCCCAAAGTGCACATACCTGCTCGAGCTTATTTTTAGCAGTTTCCATCAATGTTTGTTGTACTGTTTTGTGCAGTGGAAATATAAGATATCTGCACTGTACAAGTTCTGTTTTCTTTGCCAATCAACTTGGATAATGTGCGGTGCCCGACTGCATTCAGCTGTCAGTCTAGTGACACGAGACAGGTGGCTTTGGACCGTCGTTCTGCTGCAGGCCAGCTCGTTCACCATGTCTGCCTAACATGGAACGTCCATGTTAATTTAGTTCCTGTAATATTATTGTAAAAAACCAACATTCTTTCTAACCAATAGGTTTTTGGGATGTCTTTCATGTAAAAGTTTGTTTTTTAATTTGGCAGCTGAAGAATTCTGTGGTCTAGTAGCCACAGAGCTGCTTCACAGTAGCTGTTCTGAGAAGCATTCAAATGTCTTGACCAGGTCTTGTCTTGGCTAGGTTCGTCCTTGGTTCCTATTTTGAAGATTTCAGCTTAAGATTCCCATTCCTAACTTTTAACAAAAGTATTTCTTAAGGCATGGTGTGTTCAGCTTTTTTTTGGGAGGCAGAAAAATAGGCTTTAGCTAACTGAGAAGCTATTTTATTGACAGTGAAATAAAAATGGCTTTCTGAAAATATTTGTTGAAAAGGAGCAACAAAATGCTTAATAAGGTTCTTTAGGGAATCCTTCCTACACGGTACATGATTTGGTAACTGCTCTGATCACCATGGCAACATTTTCATTTGTCCTTCTGCATGTATGGTTTTAACTGGAACAGCAAGGGAGGGAATATAGGGCATACAGCTTTATTCTCTAAGGCTTTGTAACAACTTGCATTTGTGGCTCATCATTAACATTCCCATCTAAAATAACAAAAACGCCACAGCTTATTACGGTATTGCAAACAGCTTGCTTTCTGTTTCCAATTAGCGTTAGCATCTGAGGTTCTGAGATTCAAACATTTCACAGTAGTTTTGAGCATTGCTAGTTAGAAGAGCTGCATTTACAAAATCCAGTAGTATTTTTCAGAAGAGCTGAATGTCATTGTTTTGGACTTAAGGTTTTTCTCCAAAATTTTTCCTGAAGTAGTGAAGGTTTTGGACCTCTTATGTTTTTAATAGCTGGCTCCCATATTTGTGGTTTCTTTCATCAGTTCGTAACTTAATCAGGTAAAAAAAATTGTATTTATTAAGATGGTTTAATGCTTCTAGTTTTAAAAAAGAAAACACATGGAGTACTGTAAATTGCATATTTATTTTAGCAGATGTCTATAATGTATCTGAAGAGGTTAAACTGTGTAAGCATAACTCCTTAGTGGAAAACAGGAGAGCTTTCTCTAATATCACTGGGCCTTATTTATCAATTCCTTGAATGAATATGTACTACTGGCAAATCACTAATTTGAAGGGGGGAAGAAAAGGTGCAAGGGGCACACCTGGAAGATCAGCAGTTCAAAATAATTGTAACAGCTTTGGATCACATAAGAATATATGATTTTATTCAAGAACACCATCAAAATACTGACTCTCTGAAGAGAATGGCATCATCTGTTTTTTTTATGCCAGGTTGATCCACAAATCAATATTTAAAACCACAAATCAATATTTAAAAGAATGTCTTTTCCTCCAGTCCCTCCAAACCATAAAATGTCCCTGTCATTATTATATTTTTGCTTTGACCTTTGAGGTGGTTTAGATAATCTGCTATTGAGTTTCATGCTCAAACATCTTGCCTCAAACTCTACACAAAAATATCTGAAAATTCTTGGACATTTTTCTAAAAACAAATATCATGAAGTATAGCATGATTTAAAAAAAAAATGACCTCCAAAATGTGGTTTTGTCTCACAGTAAGATATCCTGTAGGCTGAAGCAAAGAGTTTCTATTTTCATCAAACTTTATTCGCACTAACTTCAATGAAAACAAGACCAGGCTTGTTTACCCTCCTCCCGTTGTACTCTTCTCTGTCTCAGTTTTATTTCATATGCCATTAAGCTTGTCACTTTTTATTTCAGGCTCAGAAAATAATGCATGCTCACTGCTAGCAGTGTGAGTTGGTGCTGTCATCTCACGGAATGAGAACTTCGGAACAGAAGTTGGATTCAAGGAGTTTTTGACATACAGTTAGCAATTCTTTCTTCGTATCCTAGTGCTTGCTGCTCTGATGAAATGAGACTTCCCGATGGTGGATTATTGGTAAATTATAATGTATCAGTAGCACTGTGGGGCCGGCTGTTTTGCATTCCTCAGATTAATCTCCTTGGTTTACCTTGAATTTGAAATGTTACCATTTCAATACTGAAAACGATTTCCCGCCTTTCTATTACATACCAAATTCCCCTTCTTTGCTTCCTACACCATGTATTAAATTAGTAGTAGGGTGCTTGGCTGGTGCTAATAGTCAAGATTTTTAAGCTAGCCTTTACAAAATTGTGGTCAAAAGAGGGGAAAAAAGGAAGGAAGTTTAAATTAAGCTATTTTAGGTCACACCATAGATTAAAATAAATACAAACTTTGCTGTCAGTGACACAAAGGTAAATACAGGAGGTGTTGCCAACTGATTCGGAAGGACATTGTAACAAAGTATTTTTGCAGTGACTTACAATAGGATCAGCTCCAACAGAAGGAACACTCAGAACACTCAGAACAACGGTCTGTAAAGGTGCTTAGTAAAGCCTGGAACTTTAATATAGCAGTCATTTAACCAGTTGGGTTTCTGATATCGAAGGAGTAACAAAAGATGTACTTTGGGAGTAGTTGATTATATAGTTTTTCCTATCTGTTCATTGTATAGGGGTAAAAGTCTGTATACATAATTGTCCTAGAAAATGCCATAGTTATGTCTCTCCTTTGGGTCTGCATCAGAATCTGGATTTGTTTCTTCAAGGAGACTAAAGAAAACTTGGGGGAGGAGTGGTTCCTAAGAAATAGAGGTTTCTTGTACTGAAAACTAGTAATACTTAAAGTCGTAAGACTGACTTAAATAGTACTGAAATGTGTGGAAAATAGTGGGCAAAATTATCAGAATAAGTGCTATATAAAATGCTACAGGCACGTGCATATTTAATCTTTAGGGAGAATGGCATTTGGAATAAATATTGTACATTTGCATCTAACTGAATTAAGCTTCATAGTACTCTTAAATTAAGTACAGCCATAAATACCAGAACTGGTATGGGAACAACTTTTCTGTCTGTTAGAGGAAGATGTATGGCTGAGTTTGTCAAGTACATTGACACCACTCACACTTGTGAACAAACAAAACGAGCAGCTTTACCCTAAAATAGGGTCTTGTCTTTTCCAAATTCCTATTACAAGTAGAAATTGCACAGAATCGTCTATTACCGCCACCTACTGACAAAGTGATAAACAGCCGACTGAAACAAAAAAATCAACATCAACTAGAAATTACCTCAAAGGGGGATTTTAAATTAATACACATACTCTCAGAAACAGAGAGCCAGAACTTCTGTTTTCATGGTCTGCATGGAGTAAGGTATCGCCTGTCACTGTGGTACTGCTGGGGTGGGATTCAACCTCACGCTTCAGTTCCAGACTTCTCAGTTTAGGCAAAGATGAAAGTCAAATACATGATAGGTCAGGTGTCTAGCTAAAAAACACTTTAAAAGTTGTGGAAATCTTTGGGTGTACCAGTTGGAGTTGCTGAGTACTTCCTTCTTGAATTTCATTTTCCAGTTTCACATGTAACTCAGAATGCCTGTTCCTCGTTGCCACCGTGCCACCGGTTGCACTTACACTTTTGCCTTTTGCTCCCTTGAGCAGGTGCTGTGACGGCAAACAGCAGTGAGGCCTGGCTCTAGGGCGGAGGCAGGCCCCCCGCGCAGCGAGCCACTGATAATCTCTCCTGTTTGCCTTCCCCTTTGCAGAACTGTGCAACAGCTTTCATGTGGCTGACTGCTGCACTATTCCTTCACACTCAAACATTGCTCCTGGCTGCTGGGTTTTTTATTTCAGGGTGGGTTTTTTTTCCAATTCTTGGAGTCTAGGCCAAATACTTTCTCGTATGCCACAGCGTAAGTATATGGCCAGAACAGAGCTTAGGCCACCGCTGACGCTTAGAGTAGCCTTTTACGGAAAATGCACTAGGCATGGTGTAAGGACGTGTTTCAAAAGACCACCCATTCCACAAAATCTATTTGTTGCATAGCCTCTCACTGTACCGTGTCCTGTTGTGCCTTTGAACTTTAGGCTGCACACTTGAGCCCTGTATTCTTTGTATAGCATGCTCTAAAGAAATGTGCAATTTTTTTCAATTGAAGGAAGGGATGAGCCAAAGAAAAGAACCATTGTGACTTTTTAAAAACCTTTCAGGTAGCAGTGACTTTAAAGATATTTACAGTGTAACAGCCTCTCTCTGCAAGTGTGGCTCACATGACTTTTGGCTGTAAAATTATCCTTAACTTTCTTGTTGCAAGGACTGTTCACTGCCATGGTTCTTGTACTGCTGCTTGCCTGAGAGGTTTCCCCCTGGAGAGCTTTTACACTACTCATCAGAACACAACACAGAGATTTCCAATATATCTGTAGTGCTGATATATAAATATGTTTGTCATATCCTTAAAGGATTAAGTGAAAAAACTTCAGATGCTAAGATTCTCATGAAGAAATACCTAACAGAAACTTTGAGAATATAAGGAATGTCATAAATACTAGCTTCTCTGAGGCCTTTTCTTCTTTCTCAGACAGCACATACATGTTTTGTTCTGGGAGTTTGCTTCAGACTCTGGAAAATAACCAGGGAGCAACTATGAAATATGTATTCATGAGAAATTAGAAGGCCATAAAAGGCATTATATCTCTTTACAGGTCTGCCTATACCAGCTAAACAAATACTTGCAACAAGGATGTGAACACATTTGAGGATATTTAAACAGAAACTGAATAAATGCAAAAAATACATTAAGAGATCATTAAAGAAGCTAAGTTAAGCACCCATTTAAGAAATGTCAGAGTTAAATTTGCTTATGCATCTTCCATTTGCCTCTCTCATTTGTATGCACTACTATTCCAGATTGCCATTGCAGGAATTCCCACAAGGCACAGTATAGGCAATGCTCAGTTAATGAGCAGTTACTCGATACTATTTTGGTGTCTTTATTCATTTTGTAGCCCCAGGCCTGATTTACTCACAAATTTCTGCTTTCAGTGTAGAACTATTCCCTGATGAGCTTTTCTGTCGTGCTCATCACGGATTGCTTTACGAAGTATTTCCACAGTATCCTGGAGGAATGCGAGGGTGGAACTATTCCCATCTTGCAGCGGGAAGCTGAGGCAGAGCCTGAACAGAATGGGTTGAGATTGTCAGTACCTGCCTCTTCAGAGTACTTAGCTCTTTCAACATCTCAAACAATGTTCCCATTTGCTCAAGCTTCAGCTACGAAGCCTCAACTCTACAAACTGGAATGACTTTTGCAAGTGAAACGCTCAGAAACTAAGGGAAAAAAGCAGCGTGAAATGTTTAGTTTCATGATTTTCCTGGTATCGCACAGAGGCAATGACAGAACCCAGTTCTCCCATGCAGCAATGACTCTCAGTCTTGTAACACTATTTCGTGGTCCCACCTCATTCACCTCGCATCTTCTGCAACAAATGAAGCGGCCATCTGGTGCATTCGCCAGCAGAGCACGTCCATCCTAAAGCAGGGTAAGCACATGAGGGGAAAATAGCAGCAAGTCATGTAAATTTTTTTTTAATGAAACATAGCCTGAATATTATCTATCCAATGATAGATTATAATGAAACGATAAATAATATGTGGCCAATCTGCTTTGTAATCCCCCCAACAGCTTAACTCTCTACCAGGCATGTGATTAAAAAGCGTATCTGCTGTCGTAGGTCTCAGCAGGACTTCCTATAAACCTTATTGTCTTCTGTACCCGCATCCTGAAGTCTTTGTGCCACTTGTTAAAAATAGCTGTATATTAGCTGCACATGAAGTAGCACCAGCCCCATCAGCTGGCTGTTGCCTGATTATTGGATATCGGGTGGTGTTCCACCCAAAGGCAAAAGCTCAGGGAGCGAGAGGGT
>NW_009222285.1:0-10325 GCF_000690835.1 Fulmarus glacialis | reverse complement strand
TGGGATGTGCCGCGGCCTGGCCGCGCCCGTTCGAGCGCCGCCCGGGTTTGCTAGCGCTGACGTCCACCGTGCCGGGCCCGGAGACGCGTTGCAGGCGCGGGCTGGCGATGCTGAGGCGCCAGGAAAAAAGTCCTTTGGAAGAAGGAGAACCTGCTCCATCGCCTCTTGCACTCCAGCACCCGTTTCGCTGCGTAGCAGCACGTAGTTACCCGCAAACATGACTCAGAGTGCCAGAACGCACCCTGCAGCTTCTAGTTAAGCAGCGTGTGGTCCGCTCCCCATTGCCCATGTAAATGATACCCTGCAGAAATACTCCGTCTTCTGTAAAGGCAGGAAGTACCTTTGGGTCTTGCAGTATATCTTGTTATTTAGTCAGTGTTGATGTTTCAGACTTTGTGTCTTCTCGCTGCTTTATTGTTGTGTTGAAAAAGTACAAGGTGTACGGCACGAGTTGCTGAAGTAAACCCCCCCTCCATGCATGATAGTGAAGGAACCATGGAACTGGTAGAATTTGAGGAGGCAACTGTGTTCAAGTCTTTTCCAGTAATTGTTGGGAAACTGAGCAGAAACCCTCAGAAGTACACAGTATTGTTTTATGTGTTTGTGAAATTCAGGTGGGTTAAGAGAAACTTGCTAAATCTAGGCTACTGAATGTTGTGTCCTTTAATTAAAAGGATGGTCTGGAGCAGTTTATATACACTTGAGTAAGTGTATATATATAGTCAAAGTTTTATGAAAGTCTAATTTATGTAAAATTGAATTGTATCAATGGGTGAGTCTTCTTTTTTTAACATGTAGTGCAGTGTTTTAGTTCAAGTCTTACAATGAGTGCAACCCTTAGCGACTTTCATCTGTGCAAGCACTAATTAAAGCACTACTTAAATACTCTTAGCTACTTGGACTCTACCTTTTTTTTTATCCTATCTACTCATGGAGGGTATGTTGATTCTGCATTTTGGAGGACCGATAAGGAGTTGCTGTATCACTGAGTCCAGCTTCTGCAAGTGGAGAGAGTCTTATCATTCCTCTTAGGAGGGCTGCTACGTCTGTGTGCAGCTCCACTGAAGTTAGTGGCAAAACCCATGCTTACAGCCTGCTTGCACCCTGTAGATTGTAGGGCTGAGCACAAATTTTCAGTTGCCTTTACAGTTCTGATACTGTTCTTAAAATCTCTTCCAATAATTCCCAATGTGTAAATGTCTGTCTGGTAGCAGACAACAGAGAATTGAACCCATTACTCTTGTTGCAATTTTAACAGTTCTCTAGTAACTAGATTTTTTGCAAAGGAGTGGAGATAAACAACTGACTTTAAAATTCACATCGTGTTGATGTTTGTTACATCATCAACAGTGTTTTCTGTTACTTTTCCCACAGTTTCTCTCTTTTTACTGTTTTTGGTTTTAAAAGTAATTTCACTTCAGATATCTAAATTTATGTTTCAGAATTATTGTAAACTGTCATGTATGCTAACTTTTTCAGTGGTTGGTTTGAGTTAGATTTCTTATATATTAAAATATTTCTTACATATTAAAATATTCTCTGTTTTACTGTTCACTTTGTTTCTTCCCCCCCGTAGCTGTTTTAAGACAAGAATAATTTTATTTATAAAAGTATGTACAGACTCAAATGCAGTCCAAAGTGCAAATATTCCTGGGGGAATAATTTTTTATAGCTTCTCTTGCTGAGTTGCCATAAATGCTGTGGTTTAATGCTTTTCATTTTCTGGAAAATTAGTATAAAATTAGTTTTTCAGATAGTCTGCATGGCATTTTCTCCTGCTTTGTGATTATCACTGCTGTATAATCTGTTTTCATTTTTTTCAGAGCAGTTGAACAGATTTGCAGGCTTTGGTATTGGCCTTGCAAGGTAAGAGTTGTGTAATAATTTTCAGTGATAATGAAGTAGTAAAGCTATATGATCTCTATGTGCACCATTGTGTTGTGTTTTTATGCCAGTAGACTTAAGCAGTTGAAATGCCTTTAGAAACCTACTACCTGAAATCCATGTAGCTTTCTGTTCTCTAACTGAAGTGTTTCTCAAAATTACTTAATCAGCAGTGAATACAAGAAACAGTTTTTCATATGGTGTACCCAGGATATGTGTACCCTATCAGAGCAATCTGAAAATAACACCAGAAAACTGTTTTCACCTTTGCCAGTTTTATTAATATTTTTAGGTAATGTGAATGTTTCCTAAGAAGGTGCAAATGTCTTCAAGCATATTATCAAAGTCTCCTGGAATAGTAATGTTGATCTAGCCAAGTGGTCCGATAACCGTTTTATTCTTTGTTATGGTTATGATTATTGATAGTATTTCTGAGAAAGTGGTGGACTTTAACATGCTTAATAACATTTTCAGAGCTTAAATTGTCAAGTGTAAGGATCATGATAAGCTTAAGATTTTTTGTAGGATGCCTGCTCAATCACACTCACCTGATAGGGTTTTTCTTAGTCAACATACTGATGTAACTTGTGAAAGGGGAGGTAGGTTTTTTTGTCTTGAAAAAGTAAGGACTAAAAAAAGTTTTACTGCTGAATGTGAGAATGTAAGACTTCCCAGAAAAAAGTGCTTCTCTCTTCAGAACGTGAGAGTACTTGTGTCACTTAGCCAGTTAGACCAACATGGGAAGTTATGTCAGTTGAGGTTCTTATAGCATACTGCTTAAAGAGGAGGACCTTTTACTTGACCACCAGCCTGTCTTGCTCCTTACCCATTGTTATCACCCTTGATGCCCATTAGAACCTCCTTTAACTGGTTTGACTCACTAAAACAGAAGACGAAGTCAATGAAAGAGCTGGATTATTTTTTGCTGTTTCAGTTAGGTTGATTTACCTGGGAGTTGACTAGCTGTGAAGGCCAGCAGACACCAGCTAACTGGTCCAGAGAGGGAAGGGATAAAGAAGAAGGATTAGGAATGACCATTTTTGGCAAGTAATGCGTTGCTTAAATTAGATCATTCCATCTCATGAAACTGCCTGTCCCTCTTCTCCCACTGCTTCCCTTGCAGTGGCTCAGCTTGCTCATTCAGACCCCTTGATGAGCCTGTTCAGTTTGTTAAAATAGAGTTGATGGGGGGGAGGGGGAAGAACTAGCCCCCCAAAACGTGTAAAGAGTTGTTTGATTTCTTTCCAACCTTATCAAGCTGAATGAGCTCAGGAGAGTACCAGCAAAGGAGTGGAGCCATAGGGCAGGAACATGTTGATCTCCTTCAGGAGCAGAGAGATGTTAGTGTGGCTCAGTTGTCTTTTAATTTAATCAAGCATGACCCACATCCTGAGCGCCATGGCCACTAGGACTAAAATGGGCATGTGGTTTTGGGAAAGAGAGCTTATCAACATTGTATCATTGCTGAGAGCAATTCTCCCTGCTGCTGCTTTTGCATTTGTACCAGATCACTTGTCAGACACACGTTTCAAGTCAGAAATCTTGTAGAAAACACCCAAAAGAAAAGATTAGTTTTTGTGAGGTTAGTTGAGTTGGCTACTGGGAGGGCTTAATAGACAGCAGTTGGAGTATGGGGAAAGTTTCACATCTTTTGGTAGTAGCAAACTACTCATTAGCTTAATAATTATGAAACTGTAGTCTCAGTACTTTTCTGTGCCAATTAGTACTTGTTTATCCGGAGTAAAATCCCCTAAGAGACCTACGCCAAATGACCCTGTAGGTTGGTGGTCAGAGCTATTACTTGGGATGCTTAGACAAAGCCTGGAGGTTTTGCTTTTCTAATCCATATCCCAGGTTTGAACCGCATCCCGGTAAGTACTCTGATCACTCAGGCACTTTGAGATGAAATGAAAAATTTCTCTGTGTTGCTGTGACAAGAAATCCTACTTTAGAACTGAGAGAACTTTCCTATGAACATTTGATTGAAATATAATTTCTGGCGGTGGAGGGAGAGTTGGTTTTGGGCAGTAGCATTTTCTGTTAAAAAAACGTCAGCTGGTAGTACCAATCCTCTGGTCCTGCCAAGGAGAATCTTGACTAATAATGTTGTATGCGAAATTAACATAAAACTGGAAACTAATCCTTCTGTAATTCTGGCTCTGGCCTGTTTTGTTCCCTCATATTTTGCGGAGGGAAAGTTTAAGAAATTTGGTACGTTGTTTTGCTTATAAAAATACATACATACTATATATATATATATACACACACACACACACGTGGGCTTTTTCATCGCGAATGTATGTGTCAGGTTTTTTGATGCTTCTTCCTTTATAGTATTAGCAGGCTATCAGGTAGGCATCCAGAATGCCTCATTAATTCACTAGGTAATGTATAATTTTTCGGAATACTGATCTGATGTTGTTAGAGAAAAATAACAAGCCTTTTCTTATAAATTTATGATGGCTTCCCATGCTTTAAATACACTTTTCTTTTAAAGCCTATTTACAGAAAATGTGTTGGCACATCCTTGCATTGTTCTACGTCGTCAGTGTCAGGTATGTCTTTTATATTACCTCTTGCAGTCAGAGCTCCTATGAAATTTCTGAGTAGCTCCTATGAAATTTCTGAGTTTTCATACTCTGTAGAGTATAAGGAAGCTTTACAATTCTTAGGGAGACACTGCTACATTAACATGTTTTTATTTGTAGCATTCATGTTTTCCATTCTGAAATTTAACTTACCTGAACATTCTTACTCATTTTTGTTTGGGCTGTGAAAAATGAATTACAGCAAACAAGTGCTTCGGAGTCTGTGGAACAACTTCCAGATCCCTGTTTACAAGCAGGATGCTTTGTTTCCAATATTTTCTGCTTTATTGTTTACATTTTCAGCATACAAATACTTAAAAGTTCTAGCAGTTTCCCTAAATTTCAGTGAGAGTTTATTCATATTCTGGTCACTTTAGCTGACCTTTACAAAGATAAAGTCCTTATTTTGGAAGTGCATTTTCCTTTAGAGTTGTAACATCTGCAGGTGTGTTTATAAAACTGCCATTATTTATATTCTTAACAGGTTAACTATCATGCTCGGAATTATCATCTCACTCCGTTTACTATTGTCAATATCATGTACAGCATCAATAAGACACAGGTCAGTATTTGGTGTCAGGCTGTATCTGAGCAGTGAAGGTTGCCATAGCACATATGTACATTGGCATCTTTAACTGTTTATGTAACTGGTTAAAAACATGGCCATTGTAAGGGTTTATTGTTTTGATGGTTGCAGAAATGTTTCGAGGAGGTAATTGTAATTTTTTTTTTTTAAGAAGTATAGTATTTAGTGGGGAAGATTTGCAGATGTTAGAAAACAAAAGGTTCCTGAAACTAATCTTTTTTCATTCTTAAAAAAAAAAAATTAGTCTTTATATAGATAAAGAGATTATCCAAATGATTACTTCCAAAGATAGTATTGCATGAATTTCCAATTCTGCATGGGAATGGCAATCCTGAAACTCAGATCAGAAGACAGTAAGAAAAGACTTTCTGGATTTCTTAGGGATTAACATCTTGAGCTCATTTTGTCCATAGAAAATGGTGTTAAGTTTATAGTACAGAGTATTAACAATGAGAGATATGCCTCCAAAATTGTTGACAACTGTTTAAAATTATTGAAGAGCAAAAGTTTCTTTAGAGTTGAAAAGTTAGTTGTCCCCTGAATTTGGTGGTAGTGAAGTTTAATGGTAGAATTGTAGCCCTGTGCAGTCTGAATTTGCTGAAATCTCATAAAAATGAGTAAGATGAAAAGATTTTTGAGTTTTATATTGCATGAGTCAAAATATGTTGCGTATTTCAAAACACAGGGTCCAAGAGCTCTCTGGAAAGGAATGGGCAGCACTTTCATTGTTCAGGGCATAACCCTGGGAACAGAAGGCATCATCAGTGAATTTACACCTTTGCCAAGGTATTGCATGGTTTTTTTACTGTTTCTAACAAATTGATCATCAGTTGTCGACTTCTATTCAAAGTGTTAGAAATGTAAGGCTGTTTGAAAAACTTTACTTGATTAGAAGTCAGACATTGAATAGGCGTTTTCAGCACAGTGTGGTTGTCTTGGCAAAGACAACCTTGTAATTAATAGATAGTGAAAGGCTCTTTCTGAGAGCTTTGTATGTTTGGTATGTCTGCGTACTAGTCTGGGTATAGAAATAACATAGCAAATTGGTCTTCAGTATAATTCCACTGTAGTAAAAGAATTCGTAAGTTTCTTTTTGCATTTTGGTTTGTATTGTGTGGTACTAGTGAATACTATGTCTAATTACTTTAGAAATGAAACTAGACTAGAAGTCCTAGTTTCATTAATCTAAATACAGAAAACTTACATGGCTAATGAGCCAGCACTGACATCTTGCTGAACATTTTCACTGTCTTTGGTAGGTGAGAGAACAGAATGGCCTGCATTAATAAATGAGAAGACATGGTAAATAAGAGTCTATGTGGCTGTCAGCTTTGTCTTCTGTCCTCCTTTACCAACAACTATATATACATTGTTCAGTATTCTCGTAATAAAGGGGTTACAACCAAAAATGAGTGACTTCGTTTAAAGAGATATTCACCATTCTACTTCACTGTGTCCATCTTCAGCTATAGTAGTTTAGTAATAATTTTTTATTTTGATTTGTGACTCTACCTACTTTTGATGCTGAACTATAACCAGGATTATGGTAAAACATTGTGATGTCTTCCTCCTTTGAGATATGTCTGATAAAGAATTTTTGTCTGAAGACTTTTTATCAATGTTTTGGTTTATAACGGTCCAGAGCTAACAGTAAGGGCTGACAACCGTAATAATATATATTGTTTTGTTACAGGTATTTTAAGAGTAAGCAGGTTGTCTGAGAGAGTTTATTACATAAAGTAACTAAAACTTCTAGTGAAATGCAAGGAGACTGTGAGATAATCAAAAGTTAGGAAAAGATACTTAACAGTTGCAGAGCACACATTGAAGCCAGTAAAATGATAAAGACCTGTCTTGGAAAATAACTTAGGGAGGCAGGCAAGTAGTTGGGTTTAAGGCTGGGTAACTTTGAATGGACCAGTGGGCTTGAGAATCGTGTTAGCTTTCAGAAGAGACAAGTGCCTATTTTTCATGTGTGGACAGAGACCAAGTACTCAGGGGACATAGAAACTGACCTGGTTTTAAAGATACGAAATTTAGGCAGGCTGAATGAAACTACTATTATGATGCATGCACACTAATAAAAGTGAGTCTTCACAGGTTCTGGCGTTTGTCAAAAGCATTAGCAAAAGCATTTCATACTTAAATTGTGTGGAGTGTGTATTTAAGCTTTTTGGTCAGCTCTGTCTCATACGTAACTGAAATTCCCAGGCATTCAAGTGCGGCTTGTTCTTGTTTTCAAATACTGCTGTAGGGAATGCTTAAGTTCATGAGACATGATATAGTGTTTATATTTTCATAATTCTGATTTCTGTCCAATGTGAGCAAGGATTTTCTTTTTGCGGGCCAGTTGTTCAGTACTTTGAAAAGTAAGCTGGTGCTGCTGGCAGAAGAAGCAATCCTTTCTGCTAGTACCTGCTCGTTTCTTCCTCAGTGCTACCTCCTTCCTTAGGCCAACACAGTATGTGAACAGTCACGAAATGAACTGGATTGGGGAAGTGACCTGGGTAAAATGGTTGTCTTGTATGTTCACCACCCCATGCCGTTTTCCACTGGATGCTCTTCCTTCCTTTTTAATGGTAGCATGCATGTTTGGGCTTTCACAGGGAGGTGAAGGTTATTGCTTATAGCAGCAGTGCCAGCAAATCTGATTTAAAAGGTTATTTAACTACATTATCAAGCTCCAAAGGACACAAGGATGTGAAATGTCAATTTCAATTCTATATTGTAACATCATAAAAGAATCTCCCTGTTTTGGGAGAGGGGCCCAGAAGTGGGTGTTAACATTTTTGTGGCGAGTTGAATGTGGTTCTGTACTAGACAAACTCATTCCGTAATTGTTCTTCCACTGCAGGAATAGTTATACCTTGACAGGTTAGGCTTTCACACATTAGTTTGGCTGGTTTCATTTTCCACATCTTTTAAGTGTTACGGCTCAGTGGATGTGATCCAAGTGTCCGAAATACATAATGGTAAATGATCTTCTTTCCTCTTTAGTGACTGATCTATGTATTTAGGAAAGTGATAGCTACTAGTAACACACAATTCTTCAGAAAGAGTAAAGAGTTTCCTTTCTTGCATTAGATTTGTAACTACAGGCAGTGGGTGACTGTGATTCCTGGACAAGAATTTATAGCTTGTTATTAAAAATGCAAAGTCTAGTGTGTCCAACATTTTGGACAGAAATATCTTTAACTCATAGCTAGAGTATTTACCAAAGATATGGTAAATACATTTGGTGTTTGAATGTTATCTTGAGCTAGGTGGGATTACATTTTCTGTCAAGTGGAGTGTAGTTGATGTTTAGTGTTCACATTTTGAAGTGTGTAACTAGAAAATACTACTTTAAGGTGTAGTCACCTTTTGTGTTAAACACATGGGTTTTCTTTCTTTTTACCAGGATATGCTAAAGACTGGTCATAAGCCAAAAGACTTGAGTTAAGTCTGTACAGAGTTGCTATGCAGCTTCTAGTCTGACCTATTGTATTTGATTTCATCTTATCTAACTCTGTCACAATGTGATTCAGGTTTTCAGGAAAGAAACAACAACTAGGTAAACATAACTTCAAAGAACAGAAAAAGCATAACCAAACCAAAACATAATAAAAAAATGTGTGTTGATAAAGGAAAACTACCGAGATTTTAAAATAATCCAGTATTCCCTGAAAATGGCTTTAAGAGTTAGTACATAAGGATGCAAAATAAATGCAAAACACTGAAGCCAGTAGCTGTGAGAGCTGCAGACACCTTATTAATAATTGAAAGCTTTTTTGATAGACTATCTAATAGGCCCAAATAACTCCTAAAAGTTAAGCATGATTTACTAAATGTGTAGCTGATGTGACTTTCCACTATGGGAAATCCTGCAACATGAACCTATAGTAGAATACCAATATGAAAACTGGATGTTGACACCCATGGAAGAAATGCTTGAGATTAATGCGTTCTTATCCATATTAAGGTAAATACTTTTCTTTTTAGGGAGCTTTCCCATAAATGGAACTTCAAGCAGATAGGTGGACACCTTCTACTCAAAGGGTAAGTATAGCATGTTTTATAGCATACCTTATGTCTTATTATCTAATAAGTAATAAGTAATGCTAATAGTAATTTTCAAATTTTCTTTTTTTTTTTTTTTCAACAATCTTGATTGCATACACCACTTTCACAGATTATTTTCTTTTACTAGATCCCTGTGTCTGTATGGAACCTGAACTAATTTAAAAGATTAGATTCTTCTAGTAGTTAAATTATGATATCTGAGAGACCTGAGTCAGTCTGGTCACATGGAAATAGAATTTAACACAACTTCAGACTGAAATTTATTTCAACTTGTTGATGTGCATTTTAATAATTGAGTTATGGTTTATTAATTTTCTCTCAGGCATGACTTGGTAGATAACGTTACCAACTTTCAGATGAATATTTGGCTAGAATTATAGTATTGTCATGGCCCTAATTCTTATCTTGTTAATTTCTACAGTTTAACACATGTGATAGCAATGCCTTTTTATTCTGCGAGCCTGATTGAAACTGTACAGGTAACTTAAATATATTTATATAACATTTTAAAAGATACTGTTCTTTATAGATTAGATTATGTGGAGAAGTGAGTCTTTGGCTTTGGATTCAGGTTTATGTTGCAGTAGTTGCATTTGTTTTGTGTGAAGCTGTATGACTGATTAACTGAGATAAAAAGTATTTACTATGATGGGTATATTTGTTGTAGACTATCTTAAGTCTAAATCTAGAATTAAAAAGGACATTTAATATAGATAGTTGGAATATAATGTCTATGAAATAAGGACAAGTTACATCTATATGTTCTAGCAGATAAGCCATAATGAAGTTTTTCTCATGTAAATGTTTTACAAGGCTTGCTAGGCAAGTTGTTGCAGTGACCCCTTCCCCTATAACAATTATAAAGCTTTTCCAGTAATTCAGCTTTGTTTTGCTAAAATACTGAACTCTACTATTTCAGGACTGCTTTCATTCAGTCAACTTTTTGCTTTTAAATTTTCATCTAGTTCTTCCTCAGCCATGAAAATAAGTAACTGGACCTGTCACATAGGATACAGTTTAACTTGTTCTATAACTGTACAGAGTAACCCATAACACTGTATTGCAGATTGTCTTTCAGTGAGTTGTTGCATCTCCTTCTGGAGAAAGAGACAGGGTTTAGCTATGCAGAAGTTGTCCAGGATAATTCTTCCAGCTATCTCTATATAATGAGTTGCTCTTAATTAACATAGAATCATAGAATCATT
>NW_009222284.1:12152-16068 GCF_000690835.1 Fulmarus glacialis | reverse complement strand
TTGCCGTTTGATTAAACAACTTAACAATGGCTTTTTCATTAATATTTCTGGTTGAACTGCAATTTGATGTTTCACAGGCACTTTTGAGCTCATATTAGTAACTCAGGAATATTGTGCAGGATTCAGAAAACCTCAAACATTTTTCTTTAGTTCTGCCAGTTATGTATTTGTGGCATGTAGTACCCTGCATGCCTTTGAATTCGGTTTTCTAGCAGAAAGGTTGGAATTTTTCTCTTGAAGTCGAGGGAGGCTGACTAGAAATGGTGCAGGAGGCATGTATCAGTGCATGTACAGTGGTCTAAGTAATAGTACAATAAAATATCCTTTTTATTTAACTGTCATTTAAATTCAGAGTCCTTTCTGCCTTACACTTTAAAACCAGCAAGTTTAATTCTGCAGATCTTTTTCTGACAAAGGTTTGTCTTAATGCAAGCAAGCTATAGGGTAGGAGATTACTCCTTGTATTCTTACAAGAAGCAGACAATGGGCAAAATTACCATGGATTTGCTCATCCAGTGAAAAGGAATACAAGAGAAGAGTCCAGGGAGGGGAGACTGTTAAAAATGGTACATACCATGTGACACCTTGTGGTATGTACACTTGTAAACTATGGGGCAGGCTGTCATTTTACGCTTTCATACTAGAAAGCTGTTTTGAGCTTGTCCTGTTTTCACATCAACATATTCTTTTTGTTCCGCTAGGGTTTAGTTCTCATTGGTTTAACTTCTCAGGTACCCATAGTTAAGCTAATCTAAATGTGCCATTCTTCCCCTTATCAGGGACTGGCTATACTAGTGTGGCACTTTTATAGTAATATAGCCACATCCACAATGAGAGGAAAGCAGGAGGCAGAGAGATTGCATTGACTCAAAGATATCTTTCTAGTAAAAGGAATACTACTTTCTACGCATGGATAAGGCCTTAGTAGGATAATCCCTAAGCAGGTTTGATACAATCTAGTTGATAAAATGAGAACAAGACCTGCTTACTGTTTGCTTTAAAATATGAATGAAATTCTTCTAACTATTCTAAGTCTGATTTTTATAGTAAATTTTATAATTTTATAGTAAAGAATATACTTATAAAGGTAATCAGTACAGCAAGTGTGATTTCTTTTCAAGTTAATAATTCTGATTTGCAAAAACGCAAACATATATGTAAGACTATGAAGCCATCTTATTTTGCTAAACCAGACGGAATAGCAAAATACTGCATGACAAAGACTTTATTAGTCAAATCCTCAATGAGCTTCGGCTAAGACATCTTAGTCGCCACTAGGTGGCACAAGTTCATTTAAATTGTAGTCTAAAGTGCCAATTTTAGATTAGTGAGTAAAACAGCTTGAAAAATTTTGATCTGAGTGCTAAAATTATATCCAAATAAGCAATTTATGAAATTTTAAAAATTCTCTAATTTCCAAGACTTAATAAACATAACAGCGTAAATTTTCTGGTTTACTGTCTGAAAGTTTTTGACATAAAAGAAGTAACTGCCTAATTAACCAGGTCTAAAGTAAACTCTGTATGTTGGGGTTAATGGATGGTATATCTTGGAAATGTTCAGAGCAGGACTTTTGTTTAGCGTCTAAAATTTGGCAGTGTGATGAAATTTGTGAGTTTGAGTATTCAGGGTTAAGTACACGTAAATGGTGAACAAATCAGATTTCTGAAATTATTTCTTAAATGATTGATCTTTCTCTGCCAATATGCTTCAGTCTGTGCTCTGTGTATGTTCCCCAGAAGGCAGGAAATAGGTATCTGACTGCAGAAAGCAACCAGAGAGAAGCACAGGTTTTACCAGGTGAACAGACAGCAGCGTGACCAAAGTCATGCCTAGAGAATTCAGACCCCACAGTCACTTCTCTGAACAAAGTTAAAATACTTCTCTTGTCTAATGTGTGATAGTACAGCATTTTTTTTCAGATGGCTTTAGAACATGTCCTGACACTGTATATGTATTTGTAGAAGATGACAGCACATTAAAAACAAGATGTGGGTCCTGTAAGGGTATACAGATGACAACAGCTATTGGTACTTCAGTATAAAAGTGAACCGAAGTTATAAAAAAAGAATAATTGTTATTTACCAGGATTATCAAATACAGTATACGTCAAACATAGTTTCTCACTCTGAACAGCAGCGTACCTCTAGGGCTTTTTATGCCTGCTCATTTTTGTTGAAGAGCAACTGGAAATAAATAAATAAATAAACAAAAAGAGAGACTCATGGGTGGAACAGGGACACACGTTATTCTCAGCATGCAAACAAAGCTCATAACTACATGCTTAACAACTACATCAATTACTGGACAGCATAATTTTCTGGCCATGCAGCAGCATTTTCATTAGTACAGGGCTGGGTTTCCCTTGATTCCCTGACATCTTATCGCCTGTCCCATTCTGCTTGGTCTTGTGACATCTTACACTTGCCTAAATATAATTAACGTCAATGCATAACAAGATTTGTGCACACAGGTTCTGTAAGAATATATTTTGTGGTTGTTATTAACAAACTGTTCCCTAAATGTGCTCAGTAATAGCGTTGTGTAAGTAAGCCGATTTTCTGATTAGGAATGACAGTTCAGAGTAGAAATATCATTTTATTCTGCTGTAAGTGACTGTTTTTTGAAAAACACTTTACCACTTACATTTTATTTGCAGACATGTTGAGATCCACACAAATATGTTGGGATGCGAGAAATTACTTAAAAATAGTCCTTCAATTTTAAAAATTTCTTTAAAACCATTGCTTTAGTTATAAAATCAAGTCCATAATTAGGCAGATGATTAGGAAAGAAGCAGAAAGCTTGTAAAATCTTCACAATCTGATTGTTAGTAACCAGGACACACATTTAGTAAGAGCAAGCCAAAAGGGGGGAAAAAAAAAGAGTGAAATTAGTCAAGTGTAAGTCCTTTTAACTCAGTCAAAAACCTAAAAAGACTATATGAGGCACCTTTTTGCTGCCAGCCTTTGGAAAGGTGTATGATTTGAGTCTTGAGATAATTCCACCTCCTGCCCAACTCTAGAAACCACAATATCAAAGAGGAACAGTAAATGTGTCAGGAAAATAGCTAAAGTATTTTACAACACAGACGTAGTATACAAGAATAAAACACTCCCAAACTTTCTCTTGTGTGTGCCTGCAAGTACACATATGATGCATCAAACAAATGTAGTATAGGAAATCTTAGTACTAAATTTTCTTTCAACTACATTACTCTCAAACCATCTTGAATCTATAGATATACCTTAAGGCAGTTTTTAAATTCAAGCCCATTGCCCTTTCCCCAGATCTTTTACACAGTATGTTTCTCCTGCCTCTGTTATTGAACTTTAGCCACCCCCCAACTTATTTAGCAATGTAAATCAGTTGATAACTTTATGACTAATGTATCGAACAAGATTTGAAGCACACCTTGGTCTTACAACAATGTGATTATTGAAGCAAGAAGTACACAAACTGGTATTAATTCCAAACAAAAATGAACAGGCTTTAGATTTTACATGTGCACTTATGTTCTGTGTAAAGATATTTTAAAATAAATGCAAATATGTTTTACAATAATACATTAATTTAATTAAATGTGACTAACTAGCATTTCTAGGGGTCCCCGAGAGATCATACCTGCCTAATTAAAACTGTGATGCAGTACTTATTCACCAAGCATTTAGGCTAATGCTGAGATTGAAATAATAAATCTGAGCCACATTCTCAGCCTCTTTAAACAGCCTTTGAACTGACTTACAGTTAGATGTTCTGAACTTTTAAATAACCCATTTGGACATCTTTTTTTTCTGAAAAGATAGCTTTTCTAATGCATAGGATTGGTATTTTTCTTAGCTTTCTTTTAAAAAAAAAATATTTGATTTCACATAAAACAGGTATCTTTTGTTTTAAAACACCAAGGATAGCCATG
>NW_009222284.1:0-12121 GCF_000690835.1 Fulmarus glacialis | reverse complement strand
CGCCGCGGTACCCAAGAACAGAAACTTTTTTGATGCTTGACAGTCTTCATAGCTGTGATACATAAAAACAGTTATTGCATATTGAAAAAGCTTACTGAATCTGCTATTTTCTTTTACCTCACAAAATTCTCTTTCCATAGTGGGAATAAATGAAACCTGCAGCACTTCTTAGCTATAGTTTTGCAGCAGATAACAGATAAATTCTCTAAGAGGTTAAGTGCTCTTTTGCATATGGTGAGCATGATCCATTATACTTTTCCAATAATAGTAGCTCCCAGCACTTGACCAAGCAGCCACCTGTACTGCCTTGATGGTAATACTGCTTAACTCAAATGTTTGTATTGGACATACAAATACTTGCTAAGAGGAATACTTAATCAGGGACAGCAACAGTACTAGTCTAAAGTTAGGCTGTACTCACAAGGTTTAAGTCTATTATTACTATCTGATAAACTGTGGCTAAACAAATAAAATACTGAAAAAGGTTAAGTGGAGAATTTGGGAAGTGGCCAGAAGTTGGCAGCTTCACTGTAATGTCAACCACTGATTTTAGGCTCATATTAAAAGCTCCTCTGCAGGTTTAAATACATATTGGGACAATGTGCAGGGAGAAAAAAGTAATTTACAAAGTCAAAGGGGATCAAAATCACCTTAAATCTAGTTATGGAGCCTCTGGTGAAAAGCAAGAAAAGTCCTAGGTCCATACATGTGCTGAGAGAAGTAAGAAGGAGTAAGCCTCCATATTCTGCATGGAGAAATTATCTCCAATATAGACTTTCAGCACAAAGTCCTTCCTTTCGCAGAGGAAGCATATTAGTAACACTAAAAAAGGGGATTACAGAAAAGGGGACAGTAACATCTTGCTACTCTAAGTTTATTCTTGGATCATTAGCAAATACTACACAAATCCCTTCCCTGATGATGTAAATTTTACTCTAAGCTCTTACACACCAACAGTTCGCAGTTAAATTAGTTGGACTGTCTGCCTTGCGTATCATCCAGCAGATCTTTCTACAGTGGTCATACACTCTCTGAGCTTCAAAGCAACTTCAGATTTGGGCATGCTCTCCACTAAGGGTTTGGAATCTCACCGGTATATTTTAGGCATTTAAATATATATAATAATAAAAAATTATTGAAAAATTGGTCTGGATGGGAACACCAGGATTAGATTGTCCCTCAGAAGAGGCCATTCCCCTCCTTTCTTCAGCTGTTAACCACATTTTGTCCCTCTATTCTCTCTCTTTTGCTTCTTTATTCTAATCAATATTTTCTCACAAGTCATGATCATTCCTGTTGCCTTCCTCTGGATTATCTCCTGTTGGACAACATTCTTCAGTACAGTGCCAAAAACTGGTGAAAGTATTCCAGCTGAGACCTTACCAGTGTTGAACAAGCTGGAAACATTCTTTATGTTTCCCTTTCTTCTACCAGCATGATGGTTGCTGGTCCTTCTTCCTGTTCTGATCCATTACAGGCACCACATCCTCTGAAAAACTGTTGCTGCTCCCCATCTTGGTTCTACAGCTGACTATTAGAAGTGCAATATCTTGCACTAGTTTCTACTGAATTTCACCCTGTTTTTTCCATCACAATTATTTTAAGTCCCAATTCAAACATTCACAATCCCAATTCACACATTTTGGGAATCCATTTCGCAAAATAGAAAAGATACAGTACTTCAGAAATGTCAGAAACTCTTAAACTTAAATCTTAATTATGATGGTGTAAATAATGTGAAGATAGATTGCATATCCTCTACATAAGACTTTGTGATTATATTTGTTCTTTTCAGGATGCATTTTTGGTTTTGCAGTCTGAATTCATTGTATTTCAGGCTCTGCGTGTAAAAAAAGCTACATGAGTGATCTTTAGTGAGTTACTGCTTTTGCACAAAGATATTAATGTATGAGAACCTGGCAATATTAACTGAAGTCTTTGAGCTCCATAAATAGTAAAATTAATTTAAAATTTTCCACTTTCTATTTTTATGTTTATACTTCAGGAAAGTAAGTTAGCAGGCTTGTTTTATAAAACTCCTAAAGAAAACACAAAATTCAGATTTCAGTTTTAAGAAGTGCAGAATGTCAAATATATTGTTGCTTTAAACAATATTTTAGGAGAATATTTGCAAAATATGCACTTAACACATCTCACTCATATCTTTGGTGCTTTTTCTTCTGTCCATCATGATGAATCTTAAATGCAACTACTACTGATCAATCCTGAAAACTTTAATAGTTGTATGTAAAATGTGCAAGTGACCAAGCGTATTTAAATCAGTTACTTGCTAAACAAGTACGTGTTCAGGGGTGGAATTAATCTCACCTAATCATGGCTACCTAAAAGCAAGGCATACAGTCTTGACTAGTCACCTAGGCCCCCTCTGAGTGGAAAGACATAGGCACATATTGGTGGAAAGTCATTCCACCACTTTTAGGCTGAAGTGACATGTGGACGGGTATGTGTCTCTCTCTCCTGCTTCAGCATTCCTCAAAAGTGAGCCTTTGTGATTTGCTGAATGACTGGTTCTTCATTTGGGTTCATTAATGTTAGGTAAGATTAATCATACCCTGTTAGCATGATTGAGTCTTTCACCTGTAAAGCATCATGAACAACCGGGGTATTACTGGTATTACTGCAATGCACTGATGAAAAAAGAAGAGGTTGGCCCATTTACTTTCATTGCACAGTCCTAAACATCAGTCAACTTAGCCAGATACACGGGTTTTTTGTGACTACTTCTTTGATAAGTTAAATACCTAAAGTAAGATTTCTTGAATTTACTTTCATTTACACTTAGACTGCAAAATTTTCTCTAAATAATCTAAAACCTATGTAGTATTCCCACACTGAATGTGCTTGCTCCATCACTATAACTGCATGTATACCAGATGATATACATGTGGTCTCATGTGCTTAAACTTCATGGTTGTCCTTGTAAATGGCATAGATCCAAACTTCAGGACAACTTTAAAAAAAGAATGGTACCCATTTTGGCTGCATTATTTCCAATGATTTAAAAGAGCACCTGATTTTCAGAAAGTGGTGGTATAAGAATGGTTGTTCACGGACCCATGGGGACTCAACAGTACTAAACAGTACTAACAGTAATAAATGTAATTGACTATTTGAAGAAAAATATTTTTTTCTATAATGTGGGACTGCATCAAGATAATGACCTAGATGATTAGGCTCTCCAGGGAGTGGTGAAACAACTAAATTAAACTCCAGATGAGATCAACTACAGCTGAATGAGATGGTGTTATGTATTACACCTCCAGTGGCTCCTCTAATCAATGGACTCTAAGAACTTAGGCAATTATAATCACAGATGCTCTTGCTCACTCTTCACGGAATTGATGAAAGAACTTTCCTTAATTTCACTGCACAAGGAATCAAACCCTTGTGCAAAGTCTGATGTTAAATGCACACGCCAAACACGAAAATAAATTGAACCTCCATTTCTGCTCCAGTCAGCAGATTCCCAAAATGGACAATGTAAACAAAGCAGTAGCTCTCCTCCTCGTGTTGATACAGTCACTATAGAACATGACCATCAATGAGGCATTTTGCATATGAAAAATACTGATTTTCACATACATTATATGTATAAAAGAAGTTCACAAAATTAAATGATTAATAGCTCATGCAAAACACTGATGAAAGCAATAACCATGCTACAATATGTTAAGCTTATTCTTTTCAGCTTACTGCATATATCCCTAGAAAAACAAATTCACTGCTGCAATAACATCCAAGCATTAGGATTCCTAGAGCAGTATGTGACTGTAAGCCTTCTCAAATGAATGCTATTGCTATATCACCACCTACTCTTACCTTAGAAGGGGTTCCAGGAAGAGGGGGACGAATGTTAAAAACAACATTATCTGTAAAAGAATCAAACGTACAAGGATACTGAGCAAGGTGAGAAACATACTGTAAGAACACAAAATTTTACATAGGGGACCAGCCTTCTAGTTTTTAAATCACATTACAGTGTTTCTCTTGGCCCATCTTCTTTGCTTTTATCTCTAATGTGCAGCAGACTCTGGTACTTGCTGCCACAGAGACAAAAGTAAATGCAGTGCCTAAATGATTCAAAGGACTGGAAAAAGTATGCGTATATTCTCTCACCATGGCATTTGTATCCAGTCAGAATGACAGAAGAAGGCCTTAGAGAGAGAACACCACTTCTGGAATAACACGAGTTAGACAAGTATCAGGCAGAAGCATCTTTTTTCCCCTGGCAGTCAGGGCAAGAGCAAGGACAAGGTCTCATCGGTATTTAATGTGACATTAAAGAAGAAAGAGGCCAAAGAGCATACTGGACCTCAGGACACCCACCCACCCACTCAATCTTTCTCTCAGTCCACTTACCATTCCCTTCCCCCAAGTTATCAAGGAATGCACTCTGAACCCCATTTTCAGCATCAGGTGCAGCCAATCCCTTGCTCTGGCCTGCTCTCCCCAACATGGGAACTCCTCATCTATCAGCAACTCACCTGTTGGGTCCACCTCTCACTGCACCCAACCCGAATCCTATAGCAGCGCTGCTGACGTGCTGGCCTCAGCTTGGAGTAAGGACCATTGGAGGAGTGCCGGGACGACCACCTTGTTAGTGTGTGTGGGCCAAGTAACACACACTGCCATTTTGAGCAGCAAAGCACATTTTGGATCTGACATTAATTTAGAGCAATAACTGGAGTCGGTAGCCTCCCTTAAGCTACAAGATCTGTCTCCATTCTGCATGGTCTGGCAGACCTTAACTCATTTAACAAGTTGGAAATTTAACACTTAATTTTTTTTTATCCAACTTTAATCTACCATAATCTGCACCCACCTACATGGCAAGTGAAAAAACGCACACATCTTTATCATTAGCATGGCTATTTGTACATATCAGAATAATAGGAATAACTCACCATTTTCTGAGCCAAGTTGTGGACAGGGAATGGTAAGAATCCTTAATAATCCATCTGGTTTGTATGAATAATGCTCAACTAACTACCAGAATGAGAGAGGAAAAAAAATAAGAGGGAAGGAGAGAAAAAGGTAAAGGAGGTATAATTAAATATATTGTCTCTTTAAAATTGTGTGCATATGTACAATAGCTAGTATATATTACAGCGAATGAACTGGGCATACAGCAGATCTTTACTGCACATGTTCCTACCTCATCTTTACTTCTCTTTAGCAGGGGTGCATGTTTCTGAAGTAACCTTGTGGATGAATCTGGAACCTGATCCAGGAACTGGATTTGTAAGACTCAGCATTCCATGTCTGGTTCTGCTACTAACCAGCTTCGTAACTCTGAGCAAATCACTTCTTTTTATACTTCTGAGTTCCTGCCCTCTTTTTTTTTTTTCTTAATTTTGTTTTGTTTTGTTTTAAATTTTTTTTTTTCCAAGATGGGTATAACTACAGTGCAGGAATTGTCCTAATACACAATGCTTTCTTTGGACCTCAAAGTCACAATGGGATGTAAGCAGTTAATAAATGTAGAGCACCAATAGTTGTGGTCATTTGTGTTCCTGGATTGTTCTCTCCATGCCATTTTATTACAAGTTCGTTACTGCTATTTTGGCTTTGGTGCAATTGGGTAGAAAGGAGGGGGTCTGTGAGTGAAAGAGGTGCAGACATATTCAAAAGAACTTGTACAATAGCATAGCTGCTTTTACATTTCCAGTGACTCCAGGAAAGAAATATGCAGGACATTTACAGGAAAGGCTAAGGATTAATATATGCAAGTAAAGATTCATATTTTAGATTTGTGACTCGCTTTACTTGTTTTAATACAATTTGAAGCAAGAGGACGTAAGAGATTTCTGCAGGGGTTTCAATTCCCTTAGCATTTTCAATTTATGCAGTCATTTCTCCAGTTTTATTATTGACTATGGCACAGCCAACTATGCATTCCTTAATTGCTTAATCTTTACCAGGGTTCAGACATATTTCGGCGGTAACCCTCAGCAAACTATGCTTTTTCAGCCTCGAAGGTAGAGAATTTCAAAGTTAAAGAATGCAGTATGTGTACAGCATCCTAAACCATCCCCTTTGTGCTTCTTAGAATTCCGTTTATTGATGTCATAAAGGACATTAGTAAAAGACTGTACCTCGCATAGCTATTATTGAATATGGTCACTTGCAAATGCAAACGATCTTCCATTCTAGAGAATGCTCAGCTAACTGAATACTAATTACAGCAATTTTGAACTCAGCCAAGCTGCAACATCACATTTAAAAATGATTAAACGCTCTACACTTATATAGCTTTCTACATTAACATATCTTTTCTTCATGTATATGTCGTGGTTTAACCACATAAAGTTGGAAACATACGACAAATAACCTGCCAAAACATGTTGCTGTTTAGCTAAAGACTGTTGTCGCACAGCAAAGTAAAACAAGCTGTCTTAGTCAGTTACATGGAAACACGATGACAGATATCCAAGTCATTCAAATTCAACAGACCTGCCAGAGGGTGTCAAACCTTTTTCCATCCGGTATGGAGAGCTTTCCTGTCTTATCTCTGTCAATACGGTAATGCAGTACTTTTCCATCATTCAGCAGACACAGGGCATAGGAACCGTTGCTGTCCCTTTCTCGGATACTGTCGGAATAAGAGAGATTTTCAGGGTTATGTTTTACTAGGAATGAGCAGCTGGATTGAAATTCTTTTTAAAATCACCCTTTCCTTTAAGCTTTTGAATTAAAAACAAAGCAAAATCACCCTTTCCTTTAAGCTTTTGAATTAAAAACAAAGCAAAATCAGCACTGCACTGAAGACATTTCATTAAGCCTTTCATTTATTTCTTAGCGTCATTTGTTTTCAGATAGAATTCCCTAAAGTTTCTTTTTTTTTATCCCCCAAAAGGCATGACATGTTGCCAAAACATGCAACAGATGACAACAGAAAATCCACGACGTGGAGCTCTTTGCTAGGCAGCTACAGAACACTGTGCAGTGCACAAAGCGCTCTCTGAGCAAGGAAGCATTTGAAGGCTTGTGCACTGCAGGCCTAGAAAGCCCATGGAAGTCTGAGGCCAGGATCCAGCATATACAAGCAGCTACACTTCAATCTCTTCTACAGCTGACCTAAAATTAAAAACAACAGATAAATGCCTTCATTAAAACAAGATTTCTCTCATATCTTTTATTTTGAAATAAAGAGATAAGAGTAAGGGCAGAAGACAAAATACTAGAAGAATATAATGTGAAATACAAATAAAGGGAAAATCTCTGTGCACTGAAACAGCTTGTTGTTTGGCTGGGAATTTAAAGTAAATCATACATTCTGTAATCATCAGTTCTTAAAATATTTCTGTAAAGACATTAATGCTTTGTCGCAGATTTCACATAAAATTCACACGAAATTTCACATGGTATTGGGGTATATATCTGGTCTAAACTTCACCAGGGAGAGATCATGGAACGTAACATAAAAACATTGTCTAAAATTCAGCCAGGATGATCTCCTTCTTCCGGGAGACCTGCAAGCAACATCTGAGATGCCTGTAAAGTGTTGCAGAGCTGTTTCACGTGTACTCAAGGCTAGCTCACACTGAGACCAGCGTCTTCTGGTGACTGGACCCAGAGTAGATAGGAATTTGCTACTAGCTCCGTCATAGTTGGTGTAGCATTTCTGAGTGTAGAAAGTAGGCTTTTTCTTTTCGTTTGGGTTGCCCATGTTCACTTGCTCCTGACAGTGAGACAGTAATAGAGCTAGATTAAAATTTTCTGGAATAATGGGTTTTTCCTACCAAAAACCCAGATTCAGCAACAGTGAAACATTTCTTGTTCTAGTGTGCACAGAAATCTACTGACTCTCCCTTGAATTTTTCAAAAGCCCTGAAAAAAAATACAGCAGGATATGCTCACTAACATGTTGGGAAGCTTCGCTGGTGCAACACTAGTACTTGCTATCACGCCTCAGAAGATTGCAGAGGCAAGCATATAATTCTGCTCCTCAGCTAACTCACTCAAGGCTGAACTAAAACCGTGTTTTGTCTGAGCTACTCATGCAACCATTTTTTCAAGCAGAGTGATTTTTGTTGCCTAAGATGTGAACAGGACACTGACTAAAGGAAAACGGGAGGAGGGTCAGGTTTTTTTCTGAAACCAAAGTAACTTGCCTAGTGTCTCTAAAGCAACTTGAAACACATTGTGGTTTTTCATGACAGGCAGGTATTTTCTCAGCATGTTGATTTCCTGTGCTGACTGACCAGTGGAGAGCAACAGGTTCTGCTAAAATGAAGAATGACTTTTACTTTGTCTTCCTCTGACCTGCTCTTAGCAAATAAGGCTTGGAAAAATATTTTCAGAATAGAGGGCATTGTTTCTAAAACACAAATGAATGGCATTTCATTGCATTCAGACTTCTCTTCAGAATACAGCACAAGGAAGATTATAAAAATGCAATGGATTTTTTCCCAGTAACAAATGTCCTTCATGTTTCACATGAGGAAATCGTGGCTCCAATACAATTAGCTCTACTGAAACTGATTCTCATTTGCAAGAGTTGTTACTATCACAAGAGGCATTGTAAACATTTCTTGAGAGCACGGGCATCAATGGGAGAAGAGAGTCCTGATTTCTAAGGACCATGGCACAGATCCAAACAGCCCTATCAGTACCCAGTGCAGGATTTAGGCAGAATTCAGGTTTATAAGGTTGTCGTTGCATTTCTGAGCTCTTCCTTCCCCCAACTCAACAGCTACATAACTCTGAAGACATCTGCAGTTCACAGTCATGGCAACTTCTGTCAGACAGCTCTATCACTGCACATGCAAGAAATCTCCATTCTAACACTTATGATTGACGGGGGTCCAGAGGGAGCCTCGTTCTCTTGGGGTTATGGTCCAGGTGGTTTTTTTAACTGTAGCCAGTCAACTCCAACACAATTTGGATCCCTACAAAACACAACAATAGGAGCTACTGCTATCTTCCAAAACATGTCTGAAGAACAGAATTATCAAGAGCATTGAAGCAAAAGTCAAATGATGGCCTAAGTCTTAAGTTTTGGCAACCAGATCCCTTACTGGTCCAAAAAGTGCTCTCACAGAAATTACCATCGCAGTCCAAATCAAAAACTTGTACTGCCTCTGGTGACAAGGATTGTCACAGGCCATGTTTCACAATTTCATTTTGGTTTTGTAGACTGTGATAATGGCTGTCTAGGTTAGGCTAAGCCTCCAGAACTCCAGCTGGGTACACAGTATTCAGCACCTTACAGTTACTGTAAAAAATGGAATCAAAGAAAAAGGCTGCTCAAACTGAAAGGTTATAAACTGAAACCTCTTCAAATGGAAATCAAGGTTTTCACATCTTCTTGATGGTGCTGCCTGTACTACTCAGGGTCATCACATCAGATCTGGGGGCTCTCTTCATATATGGAACTTTCCTTCTATAAAAAGTAACAATTTTCAGAATGTTGAGAAAAAAATCCAAAATTCCAAATGCACTATCTGCTTTAATGTGCTCTGAAATTACACACAATATTTAAAGTTCTTCAATACAAACTGATAACAAAAAAATCTCCATTTTAAAAAGCTATGGTTTTTTTTAAAAGCATTTTGGCAAGGAAGGAAGCCAGCAGTGAAATATCACCCCATCTTCCATTTCATGCCATTGCAGAGAATTACAGATCTACAGAATAAAAACATAAATTAAACATCTGTAAATAAACAATACTGTCCTTTCATCCACTGAGATTAATCAGAAACATGAACAATTTCACTGAGAGCAAATCTGAATTCATAGATATATTAGAGAAGCACCAAGGTATCTAGATTTTCTATGACACACATTTTAAAACAGCAATTTTAGAAGGAACTGAGAAACTCAAATTGTTAGGTGATGCAATGCAAAGAAAGTTTAGTTATTGATTTTAATTTTCATGTAATCTGTGTTTGAGTATTTTTATGTTTTTGTGAATGTAACCCAAATAGCAATCAGTATCTATTTGGAGTATCATTACAGACTCTGTAAATAGCTATCCATTCTCTCCTTTGGTAAAGTCTCTATTTTTGCTTGGAAGCAAAAAGAACTATGTCCCATTTTTTTCTGCTTCCAAGTGAAAAGCCAAATGATCCCTTTCTTTCTAAAGGAAAAAATCCCTGAGGGTAAAAAAAGTAAAATGCTATTACAACATGCCTCATTGACCGTCTACAAAAAAAGTCACAGCATTCTACAGTGGAGAATAATGAAGGAAATAAACTAGCAAAATGCTTGCTTTAGGAATGATGTGAAATTACTCTCACTCCTGAATCCAAGAGCATGTTAAAGTTTGTTCTCGGCCTTGCTTTGCCTTCTCAGTGATAACAGCCTCCTTGATCCCCACTGCTGATCAACCTCCAGCCATTCCCTGCTTGTCTGCCATTATGACCATCTCTCCTGTACTGTTATTAACAACATGGCTATTCATTATCACTTCAGGTATTTGCAGCACACTGCACACGTTCCAAGTTTGAAGGCAGTAAGGAATGAATTTGGGGCCATCTGTAGAAGGATCATAGAAAGGAAAAAATGGATTGACTGCAGGCTTCATTCACATCATTTCTTCTGCTCTGTTTAGTAACATATTCAAAGCTGTTTCAGAAATGTCAGCAAACTGCAGAATTTAGGAGCTAGCTCAGCCACACACTATTGCTCTCTGCAATGGAACCTAAAACCTCTGATAAGGCTATTGTGGTGTGCTGCACAGTGATGAAACACCTTTTTGAGAAGGATTGCATCACTGTAGTCTATTTTGCTGGCATTGCCCTGCCAGCAAAACACACGGTGCTCCACCAAAGTCCTAACAAATAGCTTTGCTGTATAACTGCACCTGCAACAGGGGATCTTCTCAGTACATCTATCTCAGTCAAGGATCGCATCTTTTCTTCACACCTCTGACCTGTTCCGCTGCTGAAGCGCAGCGCGTAGAGCTAGCCTTGAGAAGCCATAGCCCTGCTGCAGTGGTCTGCAAGTGGCACCTAACCATGTACCTAACTGAAGATCAGTAAACAGCTCTCCCAAAGAGCTGTGGGCATCATCCAGGCTGCTGTGGAGGGGAATACAGCACCTCCAGAAACACGGTTCACTATCTGTATTTTATCATTTATCTTGCAAAATTTTTATGGTCATCTAAGCCTAGCAACTGCTTGGCATTTTGAAGAGGAACTTCATCATTAATTAATATCCCTGAATTAAGATCATGTTTAGTAGGATTGTTTTCACCTTGTCTGATATCAACAATGTCCAGTTCCATTTATGGATACAAACATAATACTGATAGATTTATTTGAAGAATAGTCTACAAGGTCCGATAAATCACCTAGCTCAGTATGCACTCCAGTAGTGGTAAATTCCTAGAGGAAGACAGTAACATTAGTGTAAATATAGACTGCTACATGTATCAGAAACACAGATTTTTGGTCAGACAAAAGACAAGAAAACTTTTATGGACAACTGCCCTTCAAAACTTGTTATTTTGAAATGGTGTTACTAGTGTTAGCTATTGTGACATGTAAGAGACAGTTTAGTCTCTAGATGTCATGAGATGCCATGATGAGTAGTGCTGTGAGTCATTCTAATAGTCTAAACTAGTTTTGTCTGCTTTAGCATATCTCGTTGCATATTGAAGACATTCTTATGGTACTAAAATGATTTTTTGCTTTCCTTTTACACAACTGTTCACATTTTATGTGAACTACATATGGCTGTGAACTACATATGGCTATGAACCCATATAAAAGGTTTATACAGACTAAACCGCTAATTATGCAATGCCTTCACTCACAATTTCCTTAATGTTGAATTTTAAAGTTTAACAGTATTTCTGAATATCGTTTATCTCCCTTCAGGTTCAGAATTTCTGGTTCTTAACACACATGCAAGATCACGTGTTCGTGTAACTGAAGTGGTCACCACCAATGACAAACCAAGATGTGTCAAGAGCTATCACACGCTTACCAGAGTTGTTTCCTATGTGAAACTGCAGAGAAAACTAACATTTCTTATACTGCTGGTCTGTCACTGTTACCAAATTTTTGGTTTATTTTTCAACTGGTCCACACATGCATGCACTCACACAGATAATATTAACAATATTATCAATAATATTATTACATATTATTAA
>NW_009222283.1:0-17820 GCF_000690835.1 Fulmarus glacialis | reverse complement strand
CCGGAAGTCCACGGTGTATTGTTTTTCCATGGACTTACAGACAACTGGGCTCTTATGGATATTTGGTTTCTGTAAATAAATTGTTAAAAGCATGGATTTCCTTCTACAATGAGACAGGGAGATGCTGCTGACTGGTATGCTTGAGGAAGAAGAGAATTTATTCTTCTCCAATTCACCAGGTAATGGAAGAGTCGTACCAAAAATAGATACTGTTCCTGCTTCCTCCTGTCACGTTAGTTCCACAGTCAAGAAAAGGTCTTGTAAGGATACAGGTGTCCTCCTACTCCTGTGCCACATAAACATACATTTCAAGGCCAGCAACAATCAGACTGGATGGGAAGAAAGAAATACAGGCAAGGATGAATGCAAGAGAGGACTCCATCTCTACTACGTGGACTACAGCAACTTGGAAAAACAAGCTGAAGGCAGGGCAGGAAAACTGCAGAAGCTTTCCTGACTTTTGTCTAACCCAGAGCCTTTATAAGCTAAGATGGTTGCAATTGTCCCAGGGAGGGTTGGGGAATATGTTGAGAGGGCAACGTAAGTAACCAAACTCAACTCAGATTTTCTTGCCATCACCTATTATCAGGATAGGAGCAGTTAACCCAATTCCAGCCTTAGCCTCAACTAAACTAACTTTTGCAACAGAAATAAATATTATTTCCGACGTTGCTGGAAAGCTTTGCAGCAGCTCTGTCACAACACAAGTAGTAAGAAAAAAACTGGTCTCCAACTTCTTTTGGCCTACACCTTCCCCCTGCTTGTGGAAGTTACGTCTATCTGACCTTCCTTCTCACCAGCCTGTCATTTTACATGTTGTTTCTGCATTTCATCCAAATGTTGCCAGATTACCAAAACAACAAAACAAATCATCACACGTATTCCTAAATCCACTTGAAGGCACTAAATGTAACAATGTGATAAAATGGTACCTATTACATTACATTAAAAATCCAAGCACCTAAAAGCATGAAAATGAATAATTAAGAACATCAATCTGCTGCCCACAATACAGCCACGTTGCGCCTATTTCATCATAACGCCATTTACTGTCACACTTTGATTGTTTTTAAAAAGTATAATTTTATTTTCTTGATGTCAGTAGCTAAATGTGTTCACTGAAAAGTGTGGGATCTGGATGAAAGGTACATAGAAACAGGAAAAAAAAAAAAAAAGAAACATTACTCAGCTTTTCAAAACAGAATATTGCTCCTTGGCTTTTACTGATGTCTAATGGGGAATGAAAGACAGGAGGCACATTAACTTGAACCCATAATGCAATGGATGTCTAACAGAAGCAGAAAAAGTAAGCCCAAAATACAAAGACCATCAAATGCAGTATGGACATTTAGTCCGGAGATAGGACTGCTATAGAACAGCTGCTCCAGCAAAGACATTCCAAACTTGCAAACAAATGACCATCCACCCCACTAAATCACAGCATTTTCCCCCAAGTTTCTATTGCATCGAAGCAGTCAAGTCATGTTTTTAGTAAGGGGGAATGAATCATCTGTTATTATTTTACTCCAGGTCATCCAAAATAGAAAACTTACTCTGACCTCTTTAATATAAGGAAGTTATATTTCAACCAGACCAACCTGAAGTTTTTGCATAAAACCGATATAAAAGAGTTTGAATAAGCATTCATACAAATATTTACAATGCAACAACATCAGTCATCCTGGCATTCTCTTTCTTTAAACTGACAAGAGACATTTCATAGAGCTGAACATGGAAAACACATTTCAAAACTGTATTCGCAAGTCTGAATTTTACATTCTCACATGCAGGAATTGGGACCTCATCTGAAACCACGTTCTTTTCCAAGTCTGTGGGAACTGTGCCATTCACTTCACCCTTGTTAGAATGTCACCCACGTATCCATTTAACCCAGAGACTGAAACATCAGGACTGAATTTTGCAGGTTTGCCCTTGCACAGCCTTTCTGATTTGTTTCTGTTTAAGCAGAACCCTTTGCAGAACTGAGAGCCTTATCATGTTATTGGAACCATCATCCTGAAGGGAGACAAGCACAGCTTTGAAAGGATTCAGGTAGTATGTGGATAAATACATGAGGGAGCTGAAAGCTGAAGATGGATTTCACAAGCTGAAAGAGAATAGATCAAATTGAATTATTCATCCAGCTCCAAACATTGATTAAATCCATAGCTGGTGGCTGAGGGCTCAAGCCAACACAGATTTACAACTGAATAAAATTTAGTACCAGAAATAGTTCCATCAGTAGTGTTTGCAGAGCAGGCTGCAGTTTCCCCTTCTCTCATTTTTGAGATACACTCAGTTAATATCCCATTATCTTGCTTATGGAAGGAGGGGGGAGAAGAGGACTTACATTTTTCTAACCCGCAGTTCAAACACAATGGATGCCTCTTTGCTTTTACAAAAAGAGAATTTTCTATAAAATTGTATTTAATTTTCTTGTAATAACAGAAGTATATAAACTCAGGAAATATTTAGAGCTATGTTTTTAAGACAATGTTAACTAACCATCAATGAAGCTATGATAGGAGCAGGCAGAAGTTAATTTCTGTCTTTAAGTTGGCCACACCTGAATAGTTGCTATTTGCAGCTGTGAAGTACTAGGTCATGGCCATTGTAGGAAGCAAGATATCTGACTTGATTAGTCAATAGTCTAATGTGATTCAGAAAGTCATACGTCCCTATCTCCTCTAAAAATCACAGAAATATAAATGTTACACAAGTAGACCTGATAAAATCAGGCTACTTTCATGGTCTATTTCTAATGCAAAAGGCAGACTGCTACTGGTGCACCAAGCATAAACTTAATCATATCAAATAGTTCTTGAAAGATACAGCTTGTTGTTTATGTTCTGCCTATCAAGAGTTTTGTTAAGAGAAGCCAGGTACTGATGAAATGTCATGGCTTTGCAGGCTCCCTTTTTTCTGATGACTATTTCTTCTGAAGTCTAGTTTGTCAAACTGGAGGAGTGAGAGGCAGCAAACTGCCCTGCAAAGTGCTATGATTTCTGTACCAGCAGAGTGTATGCGTATATGTAATTCATACTGAAATGACATTTGGCATGCCACATGCTTTCCTGTGTTGCTGAGGGCACAAAATAAACCAACGGGAGGCATATTTGTTTTGCTTTTTTCAACACAGAAAATAGAAAATGTCAGACTTGACTTGTGCATAGAGCTTTCCAAAGGATAAGATTCTCTAGGTTGGTTCTCCTCCTATTTACATTTGGTTTTCTATTGGCAGAATTATATTTGCTCAAATGGAATCACTCTTGATTTATTCAAGTGTGAGAACAAGACAATCTAATTCCTCTGCCTGTTCCAAATCAGCATTATTGTGATACTCCCAATTCTTTCAACACTTTCATGATTTTCAAAAAATATCATGATCTTCCAAAAATTGGTCTTCTTTAATCTGTTTTATCTTGGTCAAGTTCCAAGCTTCATGTAATTTGTGTTGCTAATATTACCTCATTTCAAAATAAGGCTTTGTACATTTTTTCAGCTCATAACCTTCCTTAATACAATCGCTATAATTGTACTTTAGCAAGAGCATTTGAACGGTTGAGAAAAATATCTTATTAAATCTATGATAAAGTAGGGACTGAGCAATTATGTGCTGGAAGGGGAAAAAATCACCAGCAACTGCACATTACAAAGGTTGCAAAGTGCCTTGATGAGCTGACTGTGGCTCTCTGATTGATGAACAGCAGTAGATATGCATAAAAGAGTGTGGGTGCCTCGAGCATGTCTCTGCCTTCAGTGAAGTCAGAAAAAGGGGAAAACAAAGTGCTTTACAGAAACCCGCTCTCTTGCCTGGACTGATAAGCATACAAAATAAATAATATACATTAAACATAAGTAAGTGGAATGCAGAGAGTATATGTCCTCATATATGCTATGTTTCAGCACGTTCATCCAAATTAATCTCCTGTGCTATTTAATAGTGGAGCTATTTAACACAGGACAAATGTGGCTCGCTATTGACTTGTATTCTGGTCTGAACCAAATCAGCGACAACAGTTGTGTGAAAACCTAGGACTGAGGTCCAGTCCCTTAATCACTTGTAGAGAAGTGGCACAGTTTCAAGTGAAAGGGTATCCAGCCACCCTGCCAGAAGTGAGCAGGAAAATTACTACAAGGAGCAGAAAACATGTAGTCCCAATGAAGAAGACACCAACAATGGCATACGCTCTCTTTGCAGCTATACAGTCTTTGCAGAGGCAAGTACTCCACCTATTTCCTAGACTCCATGGGACAACCAGACGTTAAGCCCACACAATTTCTTCAGCTGCCACAAATGTGGAAAAACCTCAATCATAAGAATTCGTCAGGGAAGGAGAGCTGTGAGAATCTGCAGAACACAAAAATTGCAGTAAAACACTCCTCTCTCTTCGTAATATCTGTACACACCAGTGCCCACACTGCAAAACACTCCCAGAGAGCATCCCCTAGAAACGGCATTAGTATCTGCACTTTCTAGTAGAGTACCCCAGTCTTTGCAACTGGTGTTTTTTAAGGGCTACATGGCAAATATGAATACAAATTTTGCCCAGTATAAGAAGGAGATGTGAAAAACAACAGCATAGAAGAACAAGTTTTTAAGGTTTAGGGAAATAAAATGTTATAGAATTTTGGAGGAGGATGGGCTTTTGTTTGTTTGTTTGTTTTGGGAATGAGTAAAATCAGATGATGGAGAATTGATATTTGAACTCTTTCATGTTAAACTTTCTTTAAATGTACCCACTGATTTCTTACCTACATTCTGCTGTGTTTCATAGAAATCCCATGCCAATATTATTCATCTGTAGTGGGCTACATTTTACCCACTGCTATAGCAACGAGTCCCCCAGTTCTCTCTCCTCCAATAATTCCTAGAAGGAATTGTAATTTTCAGCAACACATAGTTGTTTTCTATAGTTACAACTTATGGGTCATGACTAATTACATGCTGCATCAATGGCAAAACTCCACTGACTGGAAAACAAGGTACCGATACCGAGTTCCCTGGAGAAAAATCCACATTTGTGCTGGTAGAGAAATAATCAAGTCCAGGGTCTGTAGCTAAGGCAATTCTACTCCTTCCTACTATATCAGACAGAAATTCCCACTAAATCATTCCTGTAGCTTAAAACTTAAGCTCTATGGTGGCTCAAGGAAATGGAGGATAAAATTTTCACACCTGTTACATGTCAGCAATGGAAGACCCATTCCTGCCAGTTTTTTGATCAGTATCTTTCCACTACTGTGTCCTTCTGAAATGATAAATAAATCCCTGTGAAAAAAACCCACATTGTACACTGGTTCTTTTAGATTTTACTATTTGCAAAGCTGTATATCAGGTTCATTTCTTTTTAGCCAAAGTTGTTTCAGTCTGACCCAGATATCCCAAAACCTAAAAGTAGCTGCTTTTATCAATGCATGGTCATTAAGAAGCATCGCACCAAAATAAACAGTTAGCACGCTTTCAGTTGCATCCTGCCTTAAAACTCAAGAGCCCAAGCAACTTCTAGACCATCACAATTTAGTGGACAACTCTCGTTCTCTTGCACTCTCCACTCCTTGTTTCCCTCTGTATGACCTTGCAGATGTTCCCACAGAAAGTTATCCTAAAACAAGTCAATTATCATCTGGGAACTTATATCTGGAACTCGGCCTTTTTGTGCATGGATACAGTTCAAGGAGGAGACCAGCACGCTGTAGTGCAACCCTGTAATCTAAGAAGCTCTTCTGTTTGCGGTGAGATCAAAGGTATCTTGGCTTTGGCGTTTAGAAATCTAGATACTGATTAAAATTCTGGAATACTCTGACAACAGCTGCTTTAAACAGAAGTTACCAGATGGTAATATTTGTGTGGGTACCACGTCGTCTGGCAAGGAACAAGCTAATGATGCACAAAATGCTTCAAGCAGTAAACTTAAAGTGATATGAGGCTTCATACAAGGACTTATCTACCCTGCTTTGCAATTATGTGTGATACAAATAATTTTTACCAATAAAATTATACAGGTAAGGAGACACAAAGTTATTTGGCACATAAGTGTTGTTGGGATTAAAATGAGTATCATCCCTCAAAATGACTAATTTTTGTGAACTTCCGCATAAATTTGCAGAAAGCTATAGATCGTACTTTAGATGTATTGCAGTTAGGATGGTGGGTGTTTGGAATATAAAAATCCAGCAGTCATATGGAGATTAGAGCACAGGCCTCTTTCAGTCATATTTTGGAAATGGAACATGATGACAGCCTAAAACCCAAAATCCAGCTAAGCCTGTCAAGTTTAAGGAAGAACACTGGAAAACTCAATAAATACTGTTCATATGGGTATATCATCAATACAAACAAGACTAGAGCTGTTCCCTACAACTTTGTATTTCAAGGCAGCTGATTTCTGAGTTATCTGCTGTATGTATATGCATAAGAGGCTCTGATTAAACTCCTTTGGCATGAATGATATGACTGATAACAGAAAAATGACAGAAACAGCAAGAGGATTTCTTGCACTTGCCTTGCAAGGATGTGTGAAGACTCCAAAGGCTCAAAGCATCATCAATATCCTGTTTTTTTATTTACTGAAGAAATCCACAAAGCATTGTTCATGCAGAAATAAAAGTAGCAGCATCTATTAAACTGTGTGCTATTGCAAGAAATACATGGTTGTGGTCTGCCTTTCCACTCTTACTCTAGAGTTCACACACCGTATTTGTAACCAACCTGGCCATGCAAAATGCAAAACTAAAAATAGACCTTCACATGCATCTTGATTTCACTTCTTCATTCAACCCTTCAGCACTTGCACTACAAAAATAGGAACCTATTTAAAGTATATACTTCTACAGATCAGGGCTCAGTTGGAATCTCCCTGAAAATCATGTTGAACAGGTACCCTGCCAATTTAAATTGCAGTGTTGAAACCTTTATCAAAGAACACAAAATAATGCTGAGTGATTAGTTCAACATTTTTGTGTGCTGGAAAGCTCACTGCATTTGTTGGTTTTTTTGTTTGTTTTACTGAAAAGTAAGTGTAGCAGGCTTGCTTTGAATTAAATACTCTATTTCTCATAAAACACATTTTTCATAAAATACATTTTTCATAAAATACATTTTTCATAAAATACATTTTTCATAAAATAAGAGAAGTCTGCTGACAAATAACAGATAACCAAAGCTTGACCAAGGTCAGATAAATTATGTTCATGAATATATACCTCTATAAAGCACAAATATATTACTCATTAGTATTATTACTTCTCCTAGGACGCGAGTCCCTTAAGTATGCATATGCTAAACAATCAACTGTTTAAAATAAACTGGAGCAAAATTCATTATAGATGGTCTAAGTCAGTTACTGGTCTGTGACTCTGGTGATCATCCTTTGTTCCTCTATCTTGCCATTTAGGACTTCTGAGAAAGAAATTAGAGTGATAATGGCTGTCCCTAGAAATTTAAGACAGAATAATCACATCAAATCATATCAACTTATTTATGTATTTTTTTATTTGTTCTGTTGGACCATTTCTCCAGGACAACTATTATATTCAATATCCTCAGTATATTAGCATCCTGCAGTAATGTATTTAAGTCGGGCATGTTTATTATATTTATTAACCAAAGGACAAAAATAACAGAATGAGATGTAATAGAACACATACATCTTGTGTATAGTTAGCAAGAATATATTTAATTGCTTCTCCTTCATGATTGTTGATTTAAATGAAAGTCAACAACAGATTCTAAATTCAATACAATTTACGTAGTACAGACCAAATTCTGTTCCAGGGGTCTGAGCAACCCTGAATTTTAAGTACTACTGTAGCCCCAGAAGCTTCTGCATCAACAGTGAGGAATTCCCACTGGAATGCATCTGTACGTCAGCATTGGGGAAGAGAGAAGTGTCCTACACAGCCCTGTGTCCATCAGCAAAAATATGGTCACATAATGCCCTGCCTACCTGTTGTATGTGGCACTGACACATGAAGAAACCTGGCCCAGGTACTCCCTTCATTTTCCCAACACCTGAAGTGTGAGAGAAGCTCTTGTGCAAGAGTGAAAAGCCAGAGTGCAGCTGTGCTATCTGGAATGAGCTGGGGGACTAGACAAAAGTGAGAGCTACAGTCGCCCAGAGCGCCAACGGCAGAAAGCCAGGGGCTCAGCATCCGCCGAGGCAACAGGTGCCTGAGGTCACCATCACTGCCCACCACTCCTGATGTGAAGCTATCAGGTCAAGGATGTGAAAGGGTGGCATATGGGGTAGCCTATTCTCATGCGCAGAGGGGAAAGGGTGCAGCTCCCGAGAACTTCCACATCCACCCAAACTAAAGGTCCAGCCAGCTCAGTATCTATCTTTGAGAATGGACACAAGTGTGTACATGGAACAGAGTACAAGAACAGGGCAAGCAAAAATCATCTCTCTTGGCAGACCCTCACAGTCTATCACAGTTACCTCGTTTTAAGTGGATGAGTTGTCACTGTTATTCCCTGACTTATTCCATCACTTCTACTTTCCCCAGAGATGGGTTTAAGCCACAAATTTCACATGCAGCTCTAAATTCCCCTGAATTTTCAGATGAAGAGATATGCCAGGAATTTGAAATTTATTTTCCCGTGGCTGGGAAATTATTCTTACAAAACAATAGTTCTCCCCTGTCCAAATACAGTAAGTGAGCACACGTTTTATTCTCCTAAACTGTGCACAATTGTACAATTAAGTTGCTCCTATGCCATTTATTTGCCATGATTTTACTTTGATCACATCCACATACTGAAGTATGCACCTGAAGAACAACTGGCTTTCTTTTTAAATAGTGGATGAAGAGCGATGGAAGTAGAGAAAATGTGCACCCGACACAATGCTGGAATTTAGATACACTATCAAATATCTAAAATGGTAAAGGATCTTAGGGCCTAAGGAGATTTTTTGTCTCCTGAATTATCATAGGACTTTTTTGAATGTTACATGGAACTGGGGTTGGAGACAACACAAAAAGTCATTTAGATCAGGCATTGCAGTCTTCAAATAAAATGTAGATGAAAACTGTAGAAACTCTGGAGGTCATCCTACTGTCATTAAAACAAATTGCAAAACTGTTGCAAGACAGAGGGAGCAGAAGCCAGCTCTCTGATAAGTTATTCAATATTGAGCCCTATTTAAAACTATGCAATTTCTTCAATACTCAATCTTCAAAGCAATTTGTCATACACTATCTAGTTAACCTTCGTAATATAAGCATTGTTTCTACATCTTGAAAATAGGGTAACTAGGGGTGATTTAGCGATCCTCTATCAAAAGTGGGGTAACTGTGCCTCAGGAGCTGCCTCATTCTTTCTGGCTCCGAGTAAATGTCAGTATCGGGATTTAAAAACAGAATTTCTTGGCTCCTCTTCTCAGGACAATATCCAAAACGCTATCTCACTTTCTATGCTGCATGAAAACAGAATTAAAATAACACCAGTATCTTCCACCTTGTACTATGTATATCCCGTCATTTTAAAAATATTTCATGTAACTCTATCCAAGCTCAAAGAAAAGCACCTACGATCTGAATCAGAAAATACCAAGTGTAGTATTCCCCAAGGTCAAACCCTCACTAGCTTTATTACACCTGCGGTACGCCTCCTGATAAAATAGTTACCCTATAGGCTAACTTCTGGAGAAATTCCTGCTTTTGCAGATCTATTGTTGTTAGCATGCAACAATAGCAAAGTCATATAAGGCTTGCCAACCTTTTGATCATCTCTTTACACCCTGTGGGCAGACAACAAGTACAATTAACACAACTCAATCCCTTAAGTCAAAACTGCTGAGATCCAAGAATTTCATATTTTTCTAATGGCGAATCCATCTTTAACCCACAGCACTGGAACATGAATTGAATATAAAGTAGGCATAATGCCTTAGCAAATATCCTAGATTAACATTTCAATTACTTTTACTACCTTAATAACAAAGAAAAATTAATAAAATAACTGCAGGATTAAGCAGTTACTGTCTAATGTTTCCAGTTTTATTATGATTTGTTCAAACCCATTACGGGTACTTACATATCCCAGTTCTCAGAGAAGGCAAATGCAACCCGTTTTTGTTCAAAGATAACGTATTATAACAGGAAGCATTCCTAGTGATGCACAGGTCCTAACAAAACCAGCAGCTGGATAGAACAGAGGCAGTGTGCTTTTTAAAGACATTTAGCAAATGGGATTTTCATGTCAATCTTGACCTGCCATTTTTAAGTGACCCCTCCTGACCCTCTGCAAGAATGGGCAAATGGTGTTAGATGTTTCCTATGTTTTTTGACACAAATATGTACATGTAAATATAAACATTCTAAGCATATATCTTTCAACAGACTAATATAAAAATATGTTCCTCATTTATTGTATAAAGATGCTTATAGGGTTTTCCATTTTGCTCATCTCTGTTATCAAGTACAAACTCAACTTCAGCATGAAGCTACCATGACCAATTAAGATAATGACAACAGCCTCTTTTAAATTGCTTGTTTCCCGCTCTGTTTACACCAGTAAATTGCATTAAAATGTGTCTTTCAAGTTGGGGTATTCCATGTCTTGTTAAAAGCCTCTGACTCTAATAATTTTATCCACTTCAAGATCCCTTTATAGCTTCCTGTGTAGGTAAGCAGGGTTTAAGCACAAATGAGAGCCCAACTCCAAATATAGACAGTTGTGTTTAGCACTGTGTTTGTTACCACATTAATTTCCTGCATTCCTGTTCCAACATGAATGTCATTTCCCAGTGCAGAGAAGCCTCAGTTGTAGACAGTTTACAGAGATCAGCCTCAGGCCACTAATACTCTGGCACAGAAATGTTATTCTTTCCTTGGAGACCCATGCCATCTCTGGAATGAAGGCTGATTTGTCAGCATACAAACCAGGATGCTAAATGTACTTCTTGGAGCAGGAATTCCTGAAATTTTCCCAGGGATGGGAAAGATTATTCTTTCTGTGGTATCAGTACTGGAATTACATATTTTCAGAAGCAGGGGAATGACTTTGGGGAGTGATCAGTTCTCCTCCTTTACTTCCCACTACCACCATGCAGTTACAGACCTTTTCCCTTGCTCTTGGCAGACTGATCACTCTCTTTATCTCCCTATTTAAATTGTGAGCCGGGAAAGAATGTTTTGTCACTGCCGGGGAGGAATGGTTGCACAGGGGGTAGGGAAGGGAACATGAAGGAAGGAAAAAGGTGTGTGGGTAGGTTTGGTTTTGGTTCCCTATCTATGCAATAGTCCATAAAGATTCATGCCACAGCAGCATCTCATAGCACGTGTTCCCTTATGTAGAGTTAAATCATTTTTTAATTTGGAAACAACAATCAGCAAGAATGCTAGCTGGCAGTACATAGCAGCTCCTTCATCCAAGGAAGGATTCGCATCTCCAAGAAGGATATATTCCTTCTGCTGTCAGTGAGCCATTTTCTACTTTGTGCCAGAAGGTCTGTCAGTCAAGACAAAACACACAGATTCAAAAACATGGTGTACACTTGGCCATGCCATTCCCCACAGTCAGCTACAGAACTGAAGGAAAAACATATAGCATCTGTGAGAGGATATGGGAGAAAAGGTGATCTCCAGTTCACCAGTGTGTTTGAACAGGTAGGAGAGGCGTATCTCTTCTACTATCCAGAATGCATCTCATCTCCACACCCGTGTTCACACACATCCATACAAACCAATGCTGAAACCCACAACGCAACATGCTGCATTGCATCCCTTGCATGTTCATTCGGGACATGCCAAGAATGACTTCTACCCATCCTCCCTGTACAGCATCCCATGTGGGACTGTCCCTCTCTCACACTGCCATTGTTACAGTTCTGGCCTTTCCCAAGCTCTCCTGCTTTTCTCAGTCCCTCTGCAGGTATCATTGTATCATTGCAATTGCCCTAGGGCAGCCATTCTTACCTTCACATCTTGCACCAGGGTCTTCACCAGCAGCAGCCGACATAGCTCATGTGACTCATGATCATAAGCCATGTATATCATATGTAGCGCTGGTTTGGTTGGGAAGAAGCTTTACTTGGGAAGAGAAGAGTGAAGAGACAAAGATGGCTGTACCATTCATCTCTCAGATATGTCTGGAGGTACATGTTGCTGCAACAGATTTACAAGTAAACCAACTTTTTTTTTTTTCAATTTGTTTTTAGTGCTGAGAGTTATTTTTGGCTAAGAATGTTATTCTTTGAGTGTCTGAGCTCCTCTGGAGGCTTCTTCTTCCTGTGAACCATGGACTGGTTCACTGAGCAGCCTCCAAGTCCTGTGTGGTAAGCTATCAGTTCCAAGAAGAATGAGTCAAGTGTTTGCCCACATGAAATTCATTCCCTGTTATTTTAGGAAGAGGCAGAGAGGCTCATAACTCATTCTCATCACTGCTGGGAAGCAATCACCAGGTCTCTTGCACAATGCAGTGAACAGGGCTTTCATAGTGATTTAGGCAACATAATGTTACAGCCAAGGTAACACGTGACATGGCAATGCCATGGAATGTGCCCTTGTAACACAAATTAACAGATAACTTCAACAAATATCCCTGCACTTCACTTGAACAGGGATCATCCATCTGCATCCAGGTTGAGATTGGTTGAAAATATTATGAAACAGATTCTGCTAATTATTTTTAAACTAGTTAAAGAAATAATTGCATTACTAACACTGACAGTAATAATTTGAATTGCTGTCAATACCATGAATTAAATCCCACAGATGTCCATCAACATCTATGCTGGTAACTTTTCCTTTGAATGTGAAGGGATTGGAATCCCTGGGTCACGAGTTTCATTTTGGAAAGGCAAAGCTCAATCTGCAAACCCATATTTGATCGTGCCTTTCTCTAAAAAAGACTGAATCTATGTTAATCCTTCCTTTAGCTGTGCAGATGTATCTTCTGCAATGAACACAGAAAAGCAATACTCAGCAGGGTCTCAGGTGAAGATGCTAAATCCTCCACTCCAAGCCCAACTTGACACAGGGCCTAAAGAAAATCTCCTTTATCAGACTGCAAATTTGTATCTTGAGTGCCACTGCAGAGACTAAATTACTGCAGTGGTCCGTGGTCCACCACCATGGCTGGTGGATGGGTTCGTCCAGGCTGACGTACTTTAGAACTGTAATGCCTAATTAGCTTCATGACTTCAGGAATTGTAGAATCCACCAGCCCTGCTTACAAAGTCCATAGCATGAGTAAAGGTACTGATGGTGTATCCCCAAACAGGGCTTAGAGAACAGGCTCCTTGCACCAACTCCCAAGTCCTGCCTTCTCTTACAGGGTTGCGTTCAGTCGTGTAGTTTCCTGTGAAGGATCGAGGGACAGTGTCTGCTCTACAGACGCATGACGAAACAGTAAATAGCACAGAATACAATGCTATATAAAAAGAGAGTGGCAAGTGGTCACTGTAGCTGAGATTGAGGTTAAATTTATTTCTAAAGATTCTCTGTCAACAAGCTATTTAAGGCTTGCCTCTATATTTTTATCCTTCCTGCTGGTTTGAGTTTCTGGATCATTACTGCAAATTAATGATAAAGATATTAGTAAGATAGACTTCCTTCCAGTGGTTGGAAACATGTATTTTAAAAACATGTTCCTCTACCAGTTTACTGCAGCCAGAAATTAAAGGTTTCCAAGAATCAAATCAGGCTATTTATATATTAGATGAGAAACAGAAAGGATAGATTTTACTTTTAAAATTTCTGCAACAACAAGAGTAACTTATAACTGTGCCCTTAAGATGTACTCTGGAGATAAATGAGCAGATGTAAGTACATTTATAAGTACCCATCCATTTAGCTTGGTTGTAAGTGAGAATGCAGATTTTGTATGTTACGTATAAAAAAGAAGATGATGGAAATGATCTCAACAGCAGCTTAATTCTGCAGTCTTTATGGTATGCTTGAACTTGCAAGATGCACAATCTCCACTAAGGTTCACAGGGTAGTATAAACATTGGCAGTTGGTATGTTCTCTCAAGAAGTAAAACTTGTGCTTTAGAGAGCCCCTTAAGAGAACGGTCTCCTTCCTAAGTGATAGTCGTATGTGGCAACCACAGACAATAATATTTTTAAATTCCTCTACTATAAGCAGCCTTCACCTAATAGTTTGAATCTCACACTGATTCAAATGGGATCCTTCGCTAAGAGGTATGTTGGTTAAAATCATGTGACTGCAGCTTCCCGGAAAAAAAAATTAGAATAGCAAAGCCACAGAAAACTGCAGAGAAAGCTCCAAACACGTTACGGTACACCCAGCTTATAACAATATCCACTGAAAGACACACAGAGAGAAAGAAAGCAGAGGACCTAAGGATAACATGAATTAGTAAAAAAATCGCACAGAAACATTAAGATTGCCAAAGATTTGGAGTATTCAATTATTTCTGATATTTATACTTCTGAAAATAAGGCTTTAAAGCCTTTAAGGAGTTTTTGCAGCACAATTACATTTGAAGTCTCAGTCTTGATGTTTGTTTTTACTCCAGCATTGTCTGCCATGGTTGTACTAGCCCTATACACCGAGATGGTGACTAAAGAGTGTATGTAGTAAGACAGCTAGAGAAACTTTTTAGACCTCTTTCCGTTCAGTGATTCAGCAAGAGGGAGACTGTCATAGATTGGTTTATGTTTTAAAATGCAGTGGCATCTCACTTTTACCTCCCTTACCAATTCTTTTGGATGTACCATATGCAAGTAGGGAAAAATTCCCTGGTGTTGATCTGCTTGTGCTTTTAAGATAGAGGAGGGGGGAGAGGGAAGTAGAGGGGAGAGCAGGGAGAGAGAGAGGAAGGAAAGGAGAGAAGGAAGGAGGTGGGGGGAGAAAGAGAGGAAAAAAGGGCAAACTGGTTAATGTTTTTCTTTCGGCTTGTTTTTATGAGTCACTCCACTAAGTATTTGCATTAGCAGGTCTCCTGCTGCTGCTAGATCATTCAATTGTTTGTTTAGTTGCTGTGCCTCTTGGAAAGTCCAACAACACTGAATTTTTATACATCTTCTTTGTATTTTGTTGACTAAATCATTAAGAACCAAGTAACTTCCCATCACTGTGGTCCCTATAGCAGTAGCAGTCCTCCCAAACTCAGTGCTGTTACTCACTTGAGTAAAGGCTACAGAACCAGACTGATATTTATTGTTGCTTCTTCATATGTTGTCTCCTGACCAAGTTGTATTAGAAAAAGTGAAAACAACAACATAACTGAAATGTCACAATAATCAAGTTTAAAGTTCAAAGCTTTTATTCCCACTTGTGAATTGAAATAAAAAGTTGCTTAATCTTGAGCTCCATTTGCAAACCCAAACTTCGAGAGATATATATATAAAGAGAGAGAGAGAGAGAGAGAGACCAAAAGTATATATATACACCCAAAGTATAACTTTGATCAAACCACTTTGAAAAAGCTGTATTTCTCTCTTCAGGTAAGAGACTAATATTGCTTAAAAACATATCAAATCAGAAACTACGTATGCACTGAGTCTGAGATTGCCTTATTCCTGCAGAAATAGGTCATCAAAAAAATCTTGCTACTGAGTTAAACAAGGGCTGTAAGCAAAACTCTATCACGGCCAGCATGAAAAGAAGCAGCTAAGTCTAAGGAAAGCAAAGGAAGAAAGAAAGAACAGCAGACAGCTTTTTCTGCCTTTATGAGGATAACCAGCAATTTTCTGTTTGACCTCCTTTATCCCTTGCTTATTCTTCAACATTCTGAATTTCTTTAACAGTGTGCTTTCAAAAAACCTTTTTTTCCCCTTTTCAAGAGTGCCAGCATAAGATATGTTAATTAAATACAAGCTAGAAACCTGCCCATTAGTTTAAAAGGCAATAAAAGCATCAGAACTTACCTGTTCACAGAGAAGGATGGTTCAGACAAGAGATCCACTCTCTGTGAAAGATTGGGTCCCAAGAGGAGCATTTGTAAAGGAAGCTCTTCAAAATAGCTCTATATCTCCTGCATAAGGTGTTTGTTTTGTTTTTCCTTCTCTTCAATCAAAACAATGACTGGTAGGAGAAAAGTGGGTGTTTAAAAGATGTAAAAGCCTTATCCTGGTTCTAAAAGAATCAGCTCTTAATAAAGCAACTTTTCTTGATTGCAGACTTATGATCTATGCAACTTTCTCTTAAGCACAGTTCAACCCCAAATAGCGACTGCGTATAAATGGTATCTTCTTACTTATTACATCTGTTCCCTGTGTGACTTCGGAGATGCGTGTGCTGACTTCAGTAACAAAAATACTTTTTTTTAAGTTACTTGTTATTCTTGCTGCGCCAACATAACTGAGGGAGTATGAGCTATAGCTCTTGTCTATCATCAACAGAACTATGGGATAATTAAAGGACTAGTCAGTTATTTGTATGCAAATTAACTGCCTAGGTGAAATTTAAAGCATAGCTTGCCCTTCAGAACATTTGTCACCTGTAGTGATCTGCTAGAAGACACGAAGCTAGAAGATAAAAACATTTAGTTGCCTGATTTAATCTGAAGTGGAAAGAAAGTCTTCCGCTTGCCACCTGGGCGTATTTTATTTTGAAGTTGCTGGAAACATTAAACACAGTTTTCTAAAGCTGGAAGTTTAAGCTCCCTCCTGTATAACTGTTGCTTTATTCTAGATACATTCTTGCCCTATATGCCACTTAGGCTCAAGAGAGACTTTAGAGAGGGGATGTCACTAGGATGACTCTGGGACAGCAGTGTCACTCTCTACTTGAAACACAGCAAGACACTGCTACAACTTGTGTTCTGCAACTTATACTATTTTCTGGAGCAATGGTATTGATGTTTAAATCTCTTTAACTATACACAAGGAGCACCAATGATCAGTATGATCTACTTAGAATGTCCTTCCTCATCTCTTGCTCTACAGCAGGTGAAACTAGCTGAAACAAAGATGTTCCTCTGCAGTGGCTAGAGCACAATGAATAAGAGTATACAATAACTAGCAGTTAGTTAAAATATTCCTTCAGGTGCTAAGTGCTAAGACACCATCTGGGCTCTGAAAAGGCTAGATTTAATCCCTGCTAATAATCCTGTGAAGGACTTGTTTCAAAATTGCATGAGTCTACGCAGTTGCTTTGCCTGTGGTATTTGAACCCTTTTGCCTGATACTGTGGCCTGTAATTCTTCCACTGTTTCGGTTCCAGTTTCGCTCTGTGACAGAACTTCTTAACAGCTTCTTTTGGAGCTGCATAATCTGAAAGGCAGGAGACACAGAGGTCTGGATAAACACATTTTTAAAGAACTGCAGAAGATACCAGGGTAGTGCTCACATGAAATCTAATTTATCCTCTGGTCACTTAAGGCGGATAATGGACGCCGGTGATGGAATGTGCATGCCCTGGGCTATACGCTGGTTCATTACGCACATGCGGCTCGCTGTAACTTTAATGTGAATTTAACGTACCAAGGAAAGGGAAGACATACCCTTCAGGGTGAATGCACATTCTCAAAAAAGCTAATGAAGTCCTACAATAATGTCTGTTTCTAAGATAATGCTAAAGATTGGATATTGATAACTAAGCACTTTTATGACTGATACATATGCTTCAGTTGTTCATCTCAATCAATAGCATGCTATTGATGACACTGAAATATGCTTTTCTGCCAGCTCTTTACCCATCCAATACCAGTCTTAACATTAAATGTGTGGGGAGCATTACAGCTTCCCAGATCTTATTTTTTATAGCACCTTCGAAGAGACACACAGCTGGGAAGCGCTCAAAGGCACGCTCCCTTGCCACGCTGACAGTGGGTATTTATTGCCCTTCTGGTCGCTTCAGCCTTTCTTCCACCCCAGACCCTGGGCGGAGGTGCCCGTCTGCGG
>NW_009222282.1:0-17198 GCF_000690835.1 Fulmarus glacialis | reverse complement strand
GATTCTATGATTCTATGATTCTATATGTTGAAATATATTCTTTTCTTTTCATCTTGGGGGCTAGTGGCATATCATTTCATTGTTTTCATAGCAGAATAATAAACTGTAGAAACTAAGGCCGTGGTACTTCAGTGTATTTACCGGTGCAAGTTTTATAGCTACATATTTGAATGTTTATGCTAATTATGTGATACACTTTGGCATATTGAAAACAAAGTGTCACCTAAGGGAAAAACGAGTATGTGTAGAATGAAACTGAAAGACACCTCCTAGCTGTGTGATAGAGTTATATGCGTCTTTACTCTAGTTAGGTGGTTTACCTTTGCTGGTGCTACTAGGTGTTTGACCAGAATCTATATGCTGAGGACAATGAACGTTCTAATATTTGGTCTCTTTTCGAAGTCTATCCTCCTGGTTTTTTTTTTTTTTTTTGAGTATGAGTTCTCTTTCAACTTAAGAGTTTTTTTATGACACTTCCTCTGACATTTAAAGAGCAATCTTATTCCCTAGTTGTCATTGTATTGCAATTCTTACGTAAGCCAAGCTGGTTTTGTTGCTAATATAAATAAGCTTTCCATTCCCTGAAATTCCTAGCATCCTCTTCCTGTTCTTGTGCCAAATTGAATCATATTTCTTGAAAATGGATCACCAGATTTGCATGTAGTAGTTCTGATGAGGTCTTACCGGTACCCGATGCTGTGGCTTGCAAAGTGTTCCGGCAGTTTAATAGCTGGGTTCCTGCTCTTGTACTGATGAGTCCTTTTCTCTAAAATAGTAAAACTTGCATCATCTGTGTAGTCAGTGTTTGTCTTCTCATCCCCTAGCAATTTGAACCTATTATTTGTTTTCTTCTAAGTTTGGAAAAAAGAACAGAGGTATCAAAGATAATTTCTTTCCTGCTTATTTCAAGTGCAGGACGTATTGCTCCCTGTAAATCCTTGACTAAATGAAAAGCTGCAGAATGAGCTCACATAGTATCTGGCAGAAAGATTCCCCATAAGAAAGAGAAGTCGTAAATGCTCAGTCTGGACCACACAAGTGTGTGCACACATGCGCAGAATCCATTAAGAACCATACTTAATTATTATCAGTTTATTATTTTTTCATCTACATCTTCAAGAAAATTACTTATTCACTCAACCATATGAAAGATCTGTTTTCCTCCCTTGGTTGCCATACAAGTTCTCAAATATATTGGTTGTTTTGCTGATTTGTCTTAAAGAAATGTCAAGCTCTTGCCATTCAAGGCCTGAACTCTTCAGTAAGGTTTCATTGTTTTTATCTTACATGTTACTGTGTGGGAGCTCTAGTCCAACAGACCATTTACATGTGCTTAACTTTGCATCTGTGATACTTCTGTTGTCTTCCATGGGACTGCTCAGGTATTTAAAAGTGATTGGATTTGTATACTCTGTTGGATTGGAGCAACCAGGATCAGAAGATAAAAAGTATTGCATCTGCCTCAAAATTGCATGGGGATTTATGTTCACATTTTACATTTTCTTAAATGGGCAAAAGTTAATCCATTGATCACCTCAGTGGAGTAATGAGAGTATGACATACGCTTTCTGTTTTTTTGGATTTTGTTTTTGTTGTTTTTTTTTTTTAAGCATTTAAAATGCTAAATGCATATGCTTCAAAGCAGTTTGTTAGTCTAAACAAATGACAATATTAAACATATACATCCTTTGATAAAAGTAATTTACTAGCTGTTCTGTTAGAAGTGATGGGGTGTTAAAACCTGTAGTTAATATACAATAGTATTGCTGTAACAGAAACTACATCTGTTGAGTCCTTGCACATTCTGGCACTTTCCGAGATGATCTTCTGAAAGTACACTAAGCATTTGCTGTATTTTCAAAAAAATTGTCTTAGAGTTACATCTCTCTTGACAAATTTCCAGTTGTATGTGGGACTGTATTGACTCACCAGCCCTACAGAGACTCAGTTTTTCCCTGTGAAATTTCTGAATGAATGAACAATACAGGTGACTTTTTTGTTTGGGCTTTTTTCATCTTTTACTGTAACAGATAGATCAGTCTGTAAAGTCTACTTTAAATATATTGGAAAAGCAGTCTAATTAAAGAAGTCAAGCTATTTACTGAAATGTGATTGAAAATGTTTCCTTGAAGAATAGACAAAAGAAGTTATTTTTGGTCTTAGGAAAACAACCAATGCGTGAGGCTGGCAATTTTACAGAAGTGAAGTTTATGAACAATAGTGTTACAAGAATTTATTTTGTAAATATTAAGACATGTTAGCGCATATATCTTTCACGGATATCCTAATGCTTAGGAAACGTTTAAGCATAAATGTAAAATCAGTGTTTTAGATTTGCCATGGTGATAATAGTATCACAAGATCTGTTCCTTACTGTCTTAGTGAGGGGAAAGTGGACTACAAGTGTAGCCCAGTTTCGGAATTATTTTAGATTTTAAAATACATATGATGTCCTCTAAATGATTTTATTTTTCATTCTTAGCATTATTTTGTATTCTTTATTCTTAGAATTTTGTATAGTTAAAAGATATTAAAGATATTAAAAGCTGGGTTGTTGAGAAACATAAATTTATCTTACCTTTATGAAGCTCATATGTTCAGAAATAAAGCCTTTCTTTAATATCCATACAAATCAAGATCACTTTTTTCCTAATTTCTAACACTTAAATTGGCTTTCACTCTGCTCTTCAGCATGTTGTAGGTCCCATGGTTCTCATGAGATACTTTGTTTTATTTAAATCTGAACTGAGGCTAGAAGGCAAAACTGTAATTTAACTTTATTATGTAATGTTATAAGAAGGCAAAGCAGACTGAGTAGATAAAGTATTGTTGCTGCTTATTCCTGAAAAAGATACCTCTCTGGTTCTGAAGAGAAAGATACAATGGGTTGCAAATCCAAAGAAGTTCACCTGTGTGGAAGGAATGGTGTGAATGGCTGGTGTCTGTTATCATCTAACTTTTCCCTGGACACTAACTGCCTTTCTAAGGATGTTTTGTGAGAAGGGCCGTAGGTACTGTGATAGACAAAATGAAAATGGAGGAGAGCCAAGAACTCCTACTAAAAGTGTCCCCTTCCCAAGTGTGGAAATACTTGCTTCTGCTCAGCCTGAATTCTTGTGGAATCCCCTTTACAATTCTCCCGAGCAGCTGGAGAGGTGCGTGGCTGATGGCAGCAGCCTTTGACTTAGGAAAATGTCCAAGTTCATGGGATAAAACAGGAGCAGCAGTATTTCATAAATACAGTGCTGTTCCTGGCTCAGCAAGCCTGAATGTCCCCTTCTGTACAATTCCTTACTCTTCCTTGCCCACTCAGCAGCTCCCAAGCCTCCACTGAGTAAACTCACGCACTGGGATTTTCTTCTTTCTCCAAGTCACGTGGTGCTGTATGTTGCTATAATGGAGTAATAAATGATGAATCAAATCCTTTTGCATGGAAGCTTTTTAATAAAGGTGAATTTTAGACCATGACTATCGTGTAGGAATGGAGTGACCAAATCTCCTGAGGATCACAGGAGACCAAGTGATATAGAAATGTAGACAGGACAGTAGGGATGGCCATAAATAGACAACTTTACGTATATCTTAGGAAGATGGTATCATGCAAGTAAAAGAGAGGTACTCTGGGAGCAGAAAAATTTCCCCAAATTGGAATAAAAGAACAAGGGTGTGAGAAAAATAATCAGCATTTCCTTAATGAATTACATTTTGATGAGAAATTTTACATTTTTATCAGTTTGGGCTATGTGACTTACAAAAGGGCAGTAATCTTTGTGAGAGGTGAGATTCAGTAGACACCATTATGTGTAATTTTTTTCTAAAATTGTGCCCTTAGTGCTGACCAAGTGGAATACTGCTTTCCCTAATGCCATGTTATAATGGTAATTATAAAAGTTTTCTGGAAATGTACAAAAGTAATACTTTGGATGAAGTGCCATATTTTACAGGAATTATTCTTTCTTATAGGTCTCATTTGAAGGTTCAAGGATGCTGCATCCTTCTGAGCCATTGGGTGTTTCTATTTTCAGTACTTTGTGTGCTGCTTGAGTCATATTGATTTCCAAATACTGTAAACTGTATAAAACAGGATAAGTGTAATAGCCTTATACAGTAGCTGAGATGTTTGGGTTTTTTTTCCTAATTAAAGTATTTATTAAAATTGAACAGGAATAACTCAATGTAATAAGAAGCTGCATTTTCTCAGTTTGCAACCCAAGCTACTGTTTGAACTGGTTCCAGTTGTTTCTTGTTACTGTTCAAGTGTAAGCTTTATCCACTGTGGAGGAAAAGTAAGGGAGAAACTTTCTTCTAATGTCCTCTCAAGAGGTAGGAACATACAATTTGTGCAGGTCAGAAGAGATGAAGTCTAACAATAACAAATTGTTGAAGAAAGAATAATTTTCCTTGTTATCGTTCTGTCTGATCTATTTGCTGTATTTCATTACAATAATTAATATTCTTGAACACCAAGTTGCTATAATTAAGCTCCTTTTTGTTTCAGTTACCCTGAATGTTCTAAAATACAAAACCTGAACAGACTTGTGGTTGTGAAATAGTGCTGACAGTTCACATTTATTTTGTTTTAGGGTGAGGATGCCTGCAATATTTTTACTTTTAAAGTAAGTTGAGAAATCTGGCAACAGTATTTTCTGCTTCTAATTTATACACGTACCACAACACTTCCCTTTTTCTTATGCAAAAAACCCCAGGGTACCTGTTTGGTTCCCCTCTGGAGATTTTAAGTTCTGAGACTTGATGGTTCCACGTAGCTGGTCACTTCCTAAGAGTGATCAACAGTCTGCCAGATTTCCTGCACAGACATTAACTAGTCTGGTGGAAATCATCCAGTAGGATTTATTTTTGTGCTTTTAAGAAACTAGATTCATTTCTTCCCCTCATATACACCCGTGGCTTTCTCTGAAGGATGGGGAGAAATGTCAGAGGCTGAAGCCAGCACCATCAGTGTGCACCTCCCTCCTGCAACGCAGAAAGCCTGCCTTCTGCTGGTTGCACGACCCTGGACTGGGAGGGAGAGCTGGGCTCATACGCAGTGCTCTGTATTTTGGCTAACAGCATTTTACAAATGTCCACTCAGCCTCTGGTTTTCAGGCACAGCTCGTCACGAGTCACGAGTGGTTAGACAGGCCTTTCGTATGTGAAGATGTGCGCCTGAAGGCACTAGCCGCTAGCAGTTTAGGTCCCACAGACATATCCTTTATTACTACTGGTGAAATTCTTGGTTTAAAGAAGGAAGATATCAGCGAAAAGGTTATATTTGTCAATATAATGGCTTTATTAATCTGGGTGGTGCAGGATGGTTTGGACCTTGTCCAAGCCTTGATAAGGTGACTGGGCTATTTCTGTAGTTCCTTGTGAACTTTAACAGTAGTGGCTTATATACAGGCAAATCTCAGTGTAACTTCAAGCTTGGGTAAGTGTTAAGCAATTCACTCAAAACTGCATAATATAACTTGTAACAGCAGAAAATGAAGTCAGAATTTCCCAAGGCCTAAGTCCTGCCTCTATCCATCTTCCTCTCGTACTGCTGGTTCCTGCTCTTTCATAACCATTTAAATACAGCCTTGTTCCAAACCAGTCCTTTGCTGTTCTTGCATCCTCTGCTCTTCAGCTCCCCGAACCTTTACTAAGGTCTGCCTTTCTGGGAAGATACCTCAGGAGTGTGAACCAGGCTGTGCTGAACAACAGAGAAATGGGAGGATGATGTGAGGGCAATTGAAAGGAGTAATTAGAGCATTCTGTATTCAGAAGTATCTCCTCAAAGAATCCAAATAAACAGATAGAAGGATTAGGCCTTTGAATTAAGGGCCTGCCAGGAAATTTGTTACTTTGAAGACCAAGGAAATAAATGAATAAAAGCTTCACTAACATGGGGTTAAGATTATTCACTGGTGCTCTGTAGTTTTTGAGGATGTAGAGAATAGCTAATACAAAGCCTCTAGAAACTAGAAAGTGCATGATTTAATGTGTTCAGCTTCCACTGTGGGATTTTAATTCTGCTTTTCTGGAATGATGCCTCGCTGTATCTTCACATGCTCGTGCACAGCCTCTGCAGGTGCCCCGACAGCTCTGGGCACAGAACACCTAGGCTCTGTAGGGCAAAGCCCTAACACGTCCTTCTTTCCCTGGCAAACTTTGGATTTTTAAATAGGTACGGCAAGTAGGGGCTTTTCCCAGCACTGAACTTACTCTTCACAAATTGCACCAGACTTGCCTGGGGTTTCATTCTGAGATGCTCCTTTCACTTACCCCTCGCTATACTTTCAGGATTCATTGTCATATATGCCAGTAGGCTATTAGTAATTCCATGACACGAAGGCATTTTTGTTCATCTCTAGGGAACCTTTGTAGCTGAATCATTCCCACACAATCAATTCAGTTCAGCCCTGAAAGGAGGCATTCTTGATTCCTTGGGATAAATATATACTCTTTTCAAATCGCAAGATGCAGCTCTTCCAGGCTGCTCTCGCTAATAACTCCACTGGTTGCCACACTGAGCGTTAACATAGTGAATGCAGCTGGAGTGTTTGCAAATATGTGCCGGAATGTAAATGTGTGAATACAGCATAAACAATAACACATTGTTCTAGTTCATTCACATATCTATTCATGTATCTTGTAGCAATTTTCAGGCCCCTGAGAACCATCACCTAGTCCAGCCTCTTGGCTATCCTTCCTGTGTGGGTTTCTCAGACGATAGCTTTCTTCAGGAGTTCATCTTCGAGCTCCAAAGAAGTCAAAAGATGGACAACCTCTACTAATTGCAGAGGTTTTCCTGTCTGTGAACCCTTGTCTGTGAACCCTTGTCACTGAACCGTTCCCAGGGACTGTTGGCAGTTCCCTGACTTCATAACCAAGGTCACATTGCAGGGGTGGTAAGTACATTATTTTTGATTGCCTAAGGCACAATCTAAAAGCATGTGAGACACCACTGGCACACTTGAACTGCACTAACTAAGCTTTGGGACATTCAAAACATATAAAGAGTGGTCTTTTCCATATGTTTTTTCCATCTTCACTTTTCATAGGAAAACGTGGAAGAGAGCACTAGGGTTCTTCAAATAAAGCTTTTGGGTCCAGGTATAAAATTGCTGTTTTCTTGCTTCATTCCTGTGTAGAAGGCTTAGCAAGTCCTTATAGGTTGTAATTTAGATGGAGAAGCATCTAGGAAGAAAGAGTTAGCACAGGAGGTGCCTTAAGGGAAAATCTTAAGAGCAGCCAATTGAGGAAGAATACTTCTGTTGAACTTGAATTTTGAGTACTCGGTAATGCCAAAACATAACAAGGGTTTGAATATTAACTTCTGGACTGAGTTTTTCCAGAGTCTCAGATAATGCCCTTCCTCTGTTCATTTTCTGTATGTGATTGAGCTGTGTTTTGGGAGAGCCATAGTCTCTAAAGCTTTAATATTTTGTATTACTTTATCTGTGGTACTTTGCTGGCTTATTATGAGGACAACGCTTGCCAATGCTCTCTAATAACTTTCATGGTTATCCTTACAAACAGTAATTGATCTTTTAGTGAATTTAAATATCCTTCTTCAAAGGCATGCTGGGAGATTTTTTTCTGTGGCTGAGTGATAATCTTCTTTATTATATTTACAACTTTTAACAAAGCTCTGGTTTCTCAGCTAATTAAATTGTGTTGGTTTTCTTTCTTTTTTTCTTTTGATAGAAGTATTTTCATCTTTAATACTTTTTCACCTCTTGAGATATTCTGAAAATTAAAATGATAATATGAAAAAGCCACAAGAAATATGTTATCCGGTCTTGGTTTAGACATTCGTAATGGATTCTCGAACCTCAAGTGAGAATATATCAATACAAGTTTAATTCACTTAACCAGAATGACGAAGGAAGTTTGTTCAGCCTTATGCTTCATTTTGACACAATTCTATTCACATTTTAATAGAATTAACTCATGATCTATGTACCCATGAGTTAAGATTGTATTAATTTCCACTTCTTTATTCCATTTGCTGCATTTCAAATACAACATTTTAAGAGCAGCTGTTGAGGGGTGCTACATCATGCTCCTGTTCTGTTATCCCCTGAATACTGCAATATAGATTGCATTAGTAGAACTTATTTTATTTGAAATAGTGTCTGAATATATTTTTAGTAGCATATATGTATTTTAGAACATATAATATTTATATATTCTTTTAAGTCATTGCCAGGTCAAGTCAGCGGAAGTTTTTTTCAAACTTGTTCTGGGATCAGCGAAGAGATACGTGCTATATTTTCCTCTTGAGCAGACAGTTTTTTTTCTGTCGTTATATAAAAAACCAAAAATGCATAGGAAACACTCTTCTTCCTAGTGTAAACGTGAGTTCTGTCTCAGTAACTTCAATATTATTATAGTGATCAGTTCTACATGGGTTCAGTAATCTGAACGCTTTCTTCAACAAAATGAACCAAAGCGTTTTAATTAGTAGGCTTTAGGACCTTTTCAGTATTCTGTCCTCAAAGTTGTAAAGTGGAAGGGTTTTGCTAGAGTTTTTTTAATTAGGAAAATTAATTTTTTCTTAATCTTATAACACATTTCTCCTGTGATATACTGTGCAATGCCATTTTGTTCTGTTGATAAATGAAATATTCTAGAAATCTACTAGTTGGAGGCATTTGGCTTTGTCAAGCTAAATACTTTGAACATGTCAGTATGCTCTTCGTTCGCCTTGATGTTCAGTATTTCGAGGAGAGGCATGGCAACTAAGGCAGCCATGAGCTTCACAAAATAGACACAGTTTTTTCGGGGATTTTCCATGTTGGGCAGGGCATCAAGGTTTTGGGTCAAGCAAGTGGAATGATTGAATTTTAAGGGTTGAATTTGTATTTTTTTTGATGAATTATTACTAGAGCTGGCTAAACAGTAAAAGGATGAAGGGATTCCGTTTCTGGAAGTTGTGTTTGAGAAATTTAGAGGGAAGATGAGAGCTTTACAAGTTGGAGCAAAGTCTGCTTTTGTTGGAACTGGGGGAATAAGGCTTTTTTGGTGAGCAACATTACTAAGGGACAGCAAATAGTTACACCATATGAGAGGCAGGGTGCCAGAAAGTGGAGTTTTATGTATATGTGCAAAAGCATATTGATGAAGGCTAAACTACAATAGAAAAGAAGGGACCCAATATTGAAATGTTTGAGATAGGTTGCTTTTTGTCACTGCATTTGAGGTAACTATGCTTGCTAAGGACAAGAATCCCTATGGTATAAATAAAAGTGTGTTGTAATTAGAGAGGCAGAGGATTCTTTGTGGTGGATCTGGACTCTACAGTTCATAGTAATAAATATGCTATTCCTGATCATATGACAGTGATATGGTGCAAAAGTTTTTCACACCTGTCTTACAGAGAGAATTCTTTTACAACTAGCTAGAATTAATTGTTCTTCTGCAACATTTCTTCTCTCCAGTGAGGCTAGGATTGAAAATATTCAAATGTCGAACCCAAACAGAAATCAGTAAAGCCGGTATCTGAATTCCTTCCAAAAGAAGCCTGGATATTCCTTTTCAATGTCTGAAGATATAGGGTGAGACAAGGAGTGAAAAGACCACTGCTCCTGTTTTGTTTTTTTTTTTTTTGATTCTGGGTAGTTAGTATATGAAGACTGTGTTATGATACAGGCTGTGCATAGGCTGCCGAGAGCAGGAGACTGTATGGCATGTGGGACAAGCAAGTGTACCTGAGTTTCAGGAACTGATTGTACTTTGTAGAGTGTGTAGAAATCTACTGATGGTGCGCATGCTGTGTTGGTGTGAACGTGCGTGATGCTTTAATAGTTGTATTTTTCCTTTTTTTTTTTTCAGAGAAAGAAGAAAGACTTTATCCATTTTTACAGACTTTCTTTATTCAGGAATATTTTTAGGAAAAATATACTCTGTCATCAGCTGTCACCTAGGCAGCATACAGGAATGTTCTCATCCATTTTATGGATTTGGAAGAAAAGGAACTGAAACTGAGGGAGAGTTTGAATTTTAACACAGCAAAAATATTCAGCAGTTTTTAGCCAGTGTGCACTTTTGAGCTGCTTTACTCAATTTGATAAATTATTCACGGATGACTGCAAATTCTAGCCAAATTGCTTATTTAAATGCATCATTACTGGACACCTCACCAGCTTCTCACCCATTTCAGCACAGTGTACTTCTACTTCATTTCAAAGCTTATTTTACTTAAGAAACCACTTTATTTTTCCTGGTTTACTGGCTGTGCTCGGAAAATGATCATTTTACTACTCTTTTAAACCCATTTATATGTTGCTCACATTGCAACAGATGCAGTGTTTGACTATAAGGCTTTTTTCCTGCTTATCTAGCCCATTTTATATGATAATGCCTAAATTAATCTATTATTTAATGAATAGTTGTTTATTCATCGATTCTTAGATTTTACCCTTCAGATTTGGTTGCTGGATATTTCATACAGAATGGCTCAGGATTTCTGGATACAACATGTCATGGTATATGTAATGCCTTTTGCTACTTAAATGTTTTAACTGCAGTGTATATATATGTAAAAACAGGCTGGATTTTGTGTCCAAACCCACATTTTAATTGGCAGACTGGTTCCTTTGGGGGATACCACAGTTGTGGTTCAATCTGCAGCATTGGACTAGAAATCAAGTCGGGGTGGGGGGGGTGGAGAAAAAAAAATTACTTTATTACGTCTTCTTCTACTTTATTTGTATACACTTACAAAACCCACCATCAACACAAATGAAAAACAGATCATTACCGTGCTTTGTCCTTCGTAACAAAAGACAGTTGTCTTTATCAAGCAGACTGAGGACCGTAATAACTACAAAGCCTTGTTCAGGTCGAACAGTAGGTGTGGGAAAATCCCATACAGATAGGAATCTTGGTTTCTTGCCAAGGAACATATCAGACGTCGAGATAACCTGGCTGACTTTGTACCACCCTACCCTGTATGAGAGAGTAGCAGATGTTTGGCCAGCTACCACCCTGAAGCACTGGTAGCCTTGAGGGTCTGGCTGGCCACCAGACAGCCTGTTGGCAAGATCTTGGAAGCCAAAGCTTCCAGCAGCCCCTGATGGTACTGCTGTTAGGTCCGAAGCTCAGAAACCCCAATATCTTCATCATTCATCAGCCAGGGTTGGCACTGGTTTGGAAATCCCAAACTGTTGGTGTCCTGGTACTTACGCTCTGCAGCAGCCCTCTGGACAGATTGGTGAAAAATGTGAGAACCTCATTGGCCTTGTGTCCTTGACAGTCTTCAGGCTCAGGGAGGCAGGTGGAGGAGCTGCCAGAAAAGAAGACAGGTTTCTAGCTAAGCTTTCATTAGAATTAAAATTTTCTGCAGGAACATGTCAAATTCAGCATTTTCTAGCAGAAACTTGCTATACTGGTGCAATCTTAACCAGCCTTATTAAAAGCTTAAATTCTTTCAGCCTGGAGAAGAAAAAAAATTGAGGAGGTTGGAAGTTAGTGATACTTCCTTGGCATCTATGCGGTTACGATTCTGTTCTGGTGAAGTCCAGAACAGGTCAGAAAACTGAAACAACAGAATATCCATAAGAAATTAAGGGTTTGGGTGTTTGGTTCCCAAGAAGGAGCTTGAAACAGTATAAAAGCTTTTGCAGTTCATTTAGGAATTTTTTGAAAATTTGAGGGAGAAGAAAGATATAAGGTTGTGTATAATTTCTTAGCCTCTTCACATTTTAATCCTGATTTACCCTGTGGCAGATCACAACAGCGGTTTGCAAGGTAGTGTGCCACCCGAAATGTTTTGCCCATATTCGGTAGTTGAAATCTGAAACATTTTTCATGCTTACATTTTTATTCCTGAATATTTGTTCAACTTCCTGGTTTAAAGTCTTTTAAAAATCACAGAGCTTAATAATAAAAACTTCATGTCAATTATTTGTATTTTAATTACTAGCATACCAGAGAAGGGGAGAATGGTTTCTGTATACGTTGTAAAGCTTGATGAGACCTACTTGCAGTCGAAGCATGATCACTGCGCATGTTCCCGACTGAATTTTTACAAGGATTACCTTGAGCACAACTGTTATCTTTGTGTAATATTAATTAAATGATATATCTCAAAGCACAACAACAGTGAATAAAAACCCAAGTGGATTGCTACTCTCATTAGATTATCTCCCTTTCTTTCTCCTCCCCTGTCTGCCTAGAATTGATATTTCTATTTGGAAATGCCAGATCCCAAAGTGAATGTTTTGAAAAGTGAATGCTGTAATATGGTAAAGCAGATTTATCGTTCAAAGAAGCAAAGATAGTCTAAGGAGGAGGAGGAAAAGGCAGGTAGGTGGCCAGCGAGCAGAGGCCTCCTTTGGTGTTCTGCTTCATCTTTTTTGTGCGTCTCTATGCAAGTCCATGAACTTTTTAGTACTAAGAACAAAAATCTTGTAAATCTTTCACCAGCAACTGCAAATGGTACACAATACAGAATTAAACATCCTGACCATTTCAAGATGTGTTCAGATTTTTGAAACTCTGAATTGTTCTTGCATGCTGGTACTGTTCCTTTCTTCTGTATCAAATCTATAATGTATATTTTTACATGTGTTGCTTCTTTTGCATCTCGTATTCTCAATAGAGAGCTCCTTGTAAGTAGCTAGGCATTTCTTTTAGTGATTCCGTATAGTGTTAGCTCTTGCCCTGTGCTGAGAAACACTGTTCCTTTCCAAATATTTTTGAAAGCACAATGTTCCTTTTATTTTTCATCCTTTAAAATAAGTTATGCAGGCTGGCTCCTAAGCTGTGGCTTCCAGGAACCACTTAGCTTGAATTTACATAGTGTCTTTTATTTCATTTTTCTTGGTGCTCATTCTTCCTGATATATGAATTTACTACTTACACCATGTTTGTTCATACAAACAGGCACCTGACAAGAAATTTGCAGCAAGCTTTGTCATTGTTTTGTTTATAGCTCCTCTTTCTTCTAAACCAAAAAACTAAAGATGTCAGTTTTTTAAAAGTTTGCTTTTTAGAAATCAGAATGTGCCTCAGTCAGGTCCTTAGTTTGCAAAGCGATTTTTGAGGAATGGGAAGCTTTTCTTACTAGTTGAGGAAACTTTCATTAAAAAAACCACAAAACTTGTTTTCAGTCAAGTACAGACTGCTTGGTTATATGCAATTACTGAAGTGTGAAAGGATCCTTCTTCTACAAAATCTCCTAAATTCAGCAATACAGTTTAAATGTTCTTCATATATCCGTTAGTAGAATGAAGGCACAAGAAGAAAATTAAAATTTAGTTTCTGTTGTGTATCTGGGACAAGCGTCAGAAGACTGCACTTAAAGAAAAATTTGAATAAAGAAAGCTTCGGGGGTTTTTGGTACACAAGCAGTAGGCTATAAGAGATGAGATGTTATGGAAACAGATACGAAGATTGGAGATTTTCAATTTGGACAAGAGCTGACTAAGAATGTTTTCTTTCTGTTGTGTGGAAATCAGTCCTATGATGGTAGCAAAATTAAATATTCTGCTTGTGTTCATTTAGCTACAGATTGGCCCTTTTGGGACTCGGCTCAAATGCAGGAATAAAACTGAAACAGCTTCTCTGAGTCTTGAAGACTTTCTTTCCTCTGCGCCCAAGAGAATTAAAGGAAAAAAGTAAAACATGGATCAATGAACTCTTTTTTCAATTATTTTACAAAATAATACAGATTGTAGAGAATAAATCATCTAATGATATTTCACTTCTTAAAAATTTAATGAAAGAGATTATTCTCTGAAGTAACCTGCTATGCCTGTTTCACAGTGACAATATACAATATTCCCTGAAGCTATTTCTGACATCACTGAGTCTAACATGGTTTAGGATGTTTCATGGAAAATTAGGTGTAGGAGAGTACCCAATAATCTCGGGGACACTACACTAAACTGAGAGTCCGGGCAGAGTGGATTTTTATCTTACCAGCTCTCACAAATAGTAAAGCAAAAATAAACAAATGGACTGTGTGACAATCTGATATACTATTCTGTTGCTTCTCAATAGTACAAAGCTGCTTCTGAGATTTTGTAGGTTTGATGAAGTTAAGATACATGTTGCCATTTATGATGTGTTGGAGGTAGAACTGAAAGCTTTATGTCATGTCGGGGCATATTATCAACAGCGCTGCAAACAATGGGCAGAGAGCAAGGTACGTGGGAGGCTGCTTGTTAAATCTTGAGCTTCATGATTTTAAGATTCAGGGGAGGTTTGTGGCACTAGCTGATCTTAGCTGTCAACATACAATGTATTTTTGGCTTTTTTTTAATGTGGGTTAATATTTAGCGTGCTTTGAGAAACTAATACTCTCTAATACTTCTGAAAGTTGCTTTCTTCTAATACATCCAGCGGTATAGCGCTCAGAAGTGACTTCTGATTTTGGGTGCATCACTCTTTGGATGACAATTTAAGAATCTGAAACTAAAAGTGATACCTTGTGCTACTATTTCCTTGCTTTCATTAGATTGCTGTGTCATATAGCTCCTTCATAAATTCTGTGATCTTCATTATAAAATTAGTTCAGATTTTTGGCCCCATTACTTTGATGCGAAGACTCTTCCAGGCTTCTCTGTCACAGTGTTTAGGAACCCTCGTTTGAATTTAAGCTGAATATTTGGCTAATTTATGTCCATTTGTTTTCATTCCAATGTTCTTTTACCCTGACAGCTTTCTCTCTCAATAGTATTTAAACTGCTGTTGTATTTATGCTCTGTAAGAAACTTAAGGAATCCTGCAGTGTAGAAGAATTTGGAGGGCTGATGTAAACCATCTTCAAGCATCTAAATCATTAATTACTTTTTATTTCTCCCTGCCTTTATACCTGTCACTCTGCTCTATGTTTGGTGTATACAGAATGCAGGTTTTAGTGGTATAAGATTATACCAGTGTTGTAGTGTTAAATACAAAGTATTCAGTACTCCTTAGGATCTGTATTCACTTTCTCGTTCTGGCTGCCCTGCACAGCTTCATGCTTGACGATATAGAAGACTAAATATAGTATTTCTCTGCATATATGGGCACTAGATTTGCAAAGACTATCCATGAGGGTTGGACTTACTAAATATTCAAACTAGCTATTGCAATATAATTCTGAAGTGATATTCAATGCAGTGGTAAAGTTACTTATTTTTTGAGGGAGCACTATATTTTCCAACTAAGATGACATCCATGTCATCATCACAGATTGCTGTTTGTTCAGTTCCTTTTATTTGGATGAATCTCAGAAAAATATGTATTATGCATGAACTCTGCAGATGCACTATGAAATCATAAGCCATCCAAACGTTGAGCTGCTTTGTATTACACAAATGCCCGTAAATTTGCAGATTTACCAAGTACTAAACTGCTTCTGTACACAAGGACTAAGGCAATATGTGCATTCAGCAAGTTCTTTGTTTTCTTCATTACTGCAAAGACAAAAAGAAAAAACCAAAGCTGTCAATGAAGAAAAGTTTGTTAAATGAAGAGTAAAGATTGTCTCTGCAGCCTGTGTTTGAGATTGTTGCATAGGCAGCTGAGGAGACACAGGAAGATCTTCAACTAGAACTGTGCTGCTGTTGTGCTGAATTTTATAAGCGTAACAGGCATGAGCCAGAATAAATTTAGAGAGCTGTTATGCTAGCATTAACTATTGCATAAGTATAGATACTGTTTCTGAAAATGCTGTGACAGATACTCAGGGAGAGAAAATAACTTGAGCATCTTTAAATATTTCCCTATACGTAGAATATGTATCTTGTAAACTTTTTTTTCTCTTTTATGTCTCTTTCCTCTCCTGCCACACACAGTATGCTTTCCTGCAGAACATTAAATTTAAACATAGTTATTTTATGGCTCAAGATTCATCAAGTCATTAGAGCAAATGATGTTTTTATAGTGTTCTTGTCTTTGTTTTTTTCGTATTAGGAAAATAATAATCTTGCCTATTTTTAATTCCTATAAAAAAACAGTGGACATAAGTCAAGTATATACCTTTATTAAAATAGTTTAGTGTTAATTGGAGTGATGTTAGTTGCAGTGATGTTAATACAATTGCAGACTAAAATCACAGAATTCTGTTAAACGCAATGAAAATATTTCTTTGTTCTTAATTAGAATTTTTACATAGCCTTAATGATACAAATCACATTGCCTGTGATGGGGAAAAAGATACAACCTTAGAAAGTAAATAAATCTGGATTTAAAAGTTAACATATCTGAATGATTAAATATTATTCTTGTTTAGCTTACTATAAACTCCAACTAAGATTAAGAAATTTAAATAGTCTACTCAGTTGTCTTTTAGATAAAATTTTAGGTGCTCAGATCCTGAAACAAAAAAAAAACCCAACAAAAAAACCCCAACCCACCAAAAAAGTGTCCTTGATTGAGTTAAAAACATAAGGCAATTTCATGGGTACTAATGTTCTGTGTGCTATAAACAATATTTTGGATTAAATATTTTTATTTTTATTCCAATAAATATGAATTTACTTGCTAAATTCGGAGAAGTTGTTGCTTTATTATTAAAAAATTTCTCTCTGAAGTTTTGGTAGAGGAAAGAAAAACAATCTGCAGTACGTTCATTTTGGGTGGCTAGGTGACAGTAGTATCAACTTCGTAATGATTAGAAAAGACTAAGCTATTACGAGAATGTAACATCTACATTCTACCAAGAAATCTGCATTCTTCGTGGATTTGAGAAGTTTACTCACATTACCCAGTTTGCCCCTTATGGATAAAAATATGTCAGCTGAACTGTTCTGAATTGTGCTGCTCTAACCAGTTGTAAATACATGGAAGTCAGCTGCTCTTTTAACATGAGCTGATAAACAGTTGGCAACTATTGCAAATAATTACCAGATTTGGCTAAATGGAAATCCTTTTTATACTAATCTAATATGCTGTCACCTAAAGGCATTTGAACTGTTGAAGCTTATTTAGACATGCTTAGGCAACGCCTAGTTTTTTGTAGCAGGTTGCTGGGAGGTTTCTGCAGTAGAGCAATAGGCTACATTTTTATGAATTAAGAGACTAAGCAGATGCATTGAAGTGATAACCTTGCATAGGGGTTTTGTACAAGGAAGGAAGAATATTTGACTGTCTAGAGATGGAGTAGGCGCTTTTGCAGCAAAGAAAGAAAAATCAATTACGTCCTTTTTGCATGATTTTTAGTATTTAGTCTTGCTGCTACTTAAATTTATTATTTTTACTATAAATTTAATAATAAGTAA
>NW_009222281.1:2001-6066 GCF_000690835.1 Fulmarus glacialis | reverse complement strand
AATATCCACTGCTCTCGCCTCATCTACCAAGCCAGTAATTTCATCACAGAAGGTTGGTCAAGCCTCAGCTCCCCTTTGAGAATCCATGCTGGCTACTCACAGTTACCTTCTTGTCCTTCATGTGCCTGGAAAAGGTTTCCAGGATTAGTTGTTCCATCATCTTCCCAGGGATCAAGGTGAGGCTGAGCGGCCTGCGTTTCCCTGGGTCCTCCTTCTTGCCCTCCTTGAAGATAGGAGTGACATTTGCTTTCCTCTAGTCCTCAGGCACCTCTCACAGTCACCATGATCATTCAAAGATTATCAAGAGTGGCCTCAAAATGACATCAGCCAGCTCCTTCATGGATGCATCCCATCAGGGCCCATGGAATTATGTAGGTCCAGTTTGCCTAAATATTCTCTCACCTGATCTTCTACCAAGAAGAAGATCTTCCTTGCTCCAGACTTTTCCCCGGTCTCTGGGACCTGGAGTTCCTAAAGGCCAGTCTTGCTAGTAGAGACTGATGTGAAGAGGACATTCAGTACTTCAGCCTTTTCATGTCCTGTGTCACCAGGTCCCCTGCGCCACCCAGCAGTGGGCCCACATTTTCTCTAGTCTTCCTATTAGTTATTATTTTTTTATTTTCTTTCCCTGTAGGATAGATTTCTATCCTTGTTTCAGCTTTTTGCATAGGCATGTTCCTATGCATTTGTAGATTAAAGTTGACTAAATTACAAGGCTTTTATCCATTATTGGAAAGTTTCCAGACCTACAGGGAAAGAATAGGACTGCCAATCTGAGTGCCTGCTCCTAAGTTTGATGCAAAATCAGTCATAGTAGCTTATATTACTTTAAGCAATGAAGCTGCTGAAGGCAGCATAAAAAATCCATTTTTGTGTCTCTGTTGGGTGGGGATAAGGAGGTGTGGATAATACCTGTAACTGTTATGGCTATTTCCAGACAGATCACATGACTATGCTCTTTGGCTTCTCCAATGCTAAAGCTCTTTGAGTGAGTAATGAGAAGAAAATTATTTCAGATGGCCAAAGCTGTTTCTGGACTGGTCTCTTTTATCTGCCAGTGAATCAATTTAAGCACTGGTTGTATAGAATAAAATAAATGTTTTGAAATTGCAACTTTCACAATACATGCTCCATAAAGCAACAAAACCAGTAGCAGCTACTCTATGTAATAACTTTTTCCTACAGCAACAGCACGAGTTAAATGTAAATAAGATTGCATTGTTTCTGGAATCTGAATTAATGAGTTTACTGCTTTTGCCTCTCTCATTTTCCTTCTCTTAGCCTGTCCCCTTGGTTTCTTTAAAGTATCTGTGGGAGATGACCCCTGTCATCTATGCCCTGCCCACAGCCATGCTCCACTGCCAGGTTCCAGTGAATGCGTGTGTCAGAACCGCTACTATCGATCTGCTTCGGACAATTCTGATGCTCCCTGCACTGGTAAGTATTTGGATGAAGTGTTTGAAAGCAAGAAGGGCAGTTAATGAGAGAGAATGTGCCTGAATGATTCAGGGGAGTTGCAATTCATGTCTTCTCATGATCTCTGAAATAACCCAAAACTTCCCTTTGCTCCTTCAGTTGACTGCAGGGTATATCCACTCACTGAATGTAGATGAGAAGGCAGAAGTGTTCCCACATACTTTTTACAATGTTGATACATTGGTGAAACTGTGTTTTGAGAACATTGGAGTGTTGCAATACTAGATGCTCAGAAATGAAAAAATGTCATATTTTAGATGACTCATGCAACCTTAAATAAGTCCATTGCAAGTATGCATAAGGTGCAACCTTTGATAAGAGAATAATACGCTAATTTCTCATTAAATGCTAAGTGTTCAGTGAAGGAGTTAACCAATATTTTCTTCCCTTTATCATTGAAAGTGTGAAGACCATATTTACTGCACAGAATTCAAATTCTGCAGATTTTATTTATGGGAAAATAATTAATTTTTTCATTGGCTTCTCTGTGGTTCTCATCAGTTACGACTTTTCACAGTCATTGATGATCAGTATTAATAGGTCAAGAAAGAATAATTAGATGCAGAAAATGAAATAGGGTTAGTGATTAGCACTCAAAAATATAGTTTAAATAATATATCAAACATCACCCTTGAACTTTGTGGAAGTGACAGGGAAAAAAATTAACCTCCTAAAGCATCTTGCAAACACTTTATGGCTCTGAAGTTGCACACTCAGAAATCAGAAAATGTGATTGTGGTTTTTTTCTGTAATCCCTTGCTTCTTATGCTGCACAGAATCCATCTTCAGCAGCATCAAGCAATCTTTACTTCACAGGGATTATTTTTCCTGAGCAGTTGTCTGTCCTTTGCATTGACTATGATAAGAATCCTCAATGAAATCTAGTATATGATCATGCAGTTAAGTACTATATCACAATGAAAATGCTGAGTGGCCCAGTTAAGATCACAAAAGAAAATTTAATTCTGACATTTCCTGATGTACAAATGCTTCATCTTGTCAGTAATACATTTTTTAAACAGTCTTCTGTGTGCAGTTTTCCAGCATAATTTATTTTTTAACAACACCGGAAATGTGGGTCCCCAGGGAATTACAGCTATTGGAAATACTCAAATGTTCCAGCAATGAACTGGATTGCAGCCGGAGAGATCCCCCCCAAAGACCTCATCCACCTGTACTACTAATAGAGGGTGTCATCCTTTATATTGATCTATTGTCTTAGTTTTCATCGATATTTCTTGACTATAGAGTAATGGTGGGAATGAGGATTCTTTGATTTCATTACAGTCTTTGGAGGGAAATGTTCTGTAAATCGTTTCCCTTGCCCCTACCTGTTACTGAACTCAGCCTCTCTGTCCCTGCTCGTCTTGCTTTGTGTCTATGCCCAGGTTTAGCAGTGCAACACTGCTGCATATTTTTACTTGTCTGAGCTTTTCACTTTCTAGCTCCAGTGTTTTGTCCCATTCTTATCCCCACGCCATCTTCTCACCCTCTGCATTTTCCTCCTTCTCTTCACTATCTCTGTGCCAGCAGGAGAAGTGTTAGATGCACAGAATGGGCAGTTTTTCAGCTGTCAGTTTACTCCCGATGCCATTCAGGAATCTGGCTGGAAGCAGGAATAATCATAAGGAAAGTGGTGTTCAGTTTCTGCAATAGGTGGAACAGGCTAACTGAAGTCTGAGAGAGTTCAGAGATATTAGGTGCCAAAGGAGAGAATTAGAGGTCTCAGTAGAGACAAATCTTTACTAAGCTTGTGCAAAATTTAAAATTTCGAGGGCTTGGAATGTCCCTAAACACTGGCTGTTCTTTTAGGGAAAAGTAAAAGTCACACCCTTGAAACAAAGACCCTTCTTGTTAATTGTGTTTCTCTAAAATGTGATAGTACAGTTGCTCCTTCATTTATGTAAGTGTATGTTTGATGTAGCAAAGAATATGTTTTTCTTAGCCTTGTTCAAAGAAACAACTAGAGAAGAGTAAGAATGAGAAGAAAAAGCAACTTGTTCTTCTATTCTTTTTCCCTTGCTTTGTCTTCTCCCCTCCCCGACCTCTCTCCCATTCTTTCATGGGATTTTGATCTTTCATTCTGTCTTCTAGGCATCCCCTCTGCTCCCCGTGACCTTAGCTATGAAATTGTTGGCTCCAATGTGCTCCTGACCTGGCGCCTCCCCAAGGACCTGGGTGGCCGCAAGGATGTTTTCTTCAATGTCATCTGCAAAGTATGCCCAGCAGGGTCCTCAGGGCCATGCGTGCGCTGTGGGGACAGTGTACAATTTGAACCACGCCAAGTGGGCCTGACAGAAAGTCGCGTGCAAGTCTCCAACCTCTTGGCCCGTGTGCAGTACACCTTTGAGATCCAGGCTGTCAACTTGGTGACTGAATTGAGTTCAGAAGCACCCCACTATGCCACCATCAATGTTAGCACCAGCCAGTCAGGTGAGAAGACACCTCCGTGTGAGTCCCAAAATTTCCACTTCTGTCTCTCATTTGATTTGCTTTTATCTTTTGAATCCTGGAGCTTTGTCTTCTTACCTGTGTATTGTGCCTTTTTTTATAGTGCCCTGCTAGTTCCATGATTTCACCCCTTTTCAT
>NW_009222281.1:0-1970 GCF_000690835.1 Fulmarus glacialis | reverse complement strand
GCCCTTCTTATACCTCCTTTCTCTGAATGGGCTTTCCTTTCTTCCCTCTTGGCAGAAAAACTGAGTTTAGCAGCTGATGTGGTTGTATATAGAGAGGAGTTGTTGGGGCAGAAGCTGCCCTGGAGAAGATGGCAATGGGAGATGTAGTTCTGTGTGTCAGACAAAGCATGTTGCTTCGTTGTGCAAGACAGGGGACACGATCAGGGTTTGACGGGGATTTTGTGAGCATCAGCCTACCACAGCAGCTTTTAGAGAGCATTTCTTCATTTCCTCTTCACCTTCTCTATCTCCTACTCTTCTCCATTTCACCTTCTTATACTTCAATCAGTCTTTCTAGCATTTTTCACCTATGCACTTTTCTTTTTTGTCTTTTTATGTTTTGAGATACTCTGGTTTTCCATCCTGTCTCGTTTCTATACACCACCTTCCATTCTCCTAATTTCAGTTCATACTCTAGTGCAATTTATCAAGTGGTGTTGAATGTTTCATCAAATCTGTCCACCTTTGCCTTGCTGCATATCAAAGTAAGGAAGTGGAAAATAGAGAGACAGATAGGCACTGTCTAAAGATGAAGATACAGTTAAAGATACAGATACATATATGTCTTGTCATACAATATGACAAGAAAGAATATATACAATTATATTTACTCATCACCTAAAATATACATGACCCTGGGATGGTGTGTGTTAATACTGTGCAGTCCTGTGGTCATAGAAGGATATGAAAACTACAGCTTTTACAATTCCTGGAGAAGCGTTAAATGGAATTTTGACAAAGCATCCAGAAGCAGAATCACCATTCCTATTTTACTGAAATTGCTCTGGGTTCTTCCACATGCCATGTATTTTATTCTACCTTGTTCTTGCCTTTTCAACCTTGCTGTTCTGATAAGTGGTCTTTGAATATTATTCTCCTGTCAATAGGAAACAAAGATTTCTCTTTTTCTGCCTTTTACATGGTAGAAATATTAAAATATGGTGTACAGTTGTATCAAAGGTGTTGTGAACCTTGTAACTAGGAACTAAACTGCAGGGATGACTAAACTAAAATACTAATGGCTTATGTGGGCAGTCAAAGGAAGGGGAGAGATTAAAGAGTTGAAGAGTAGGTCAGACTGATGGATAGCATACAGAAGGCTTATATGTATGGAGGAAAATGGAGAACAGCATCAAGCAAATTCTTATTTTCTGTAAATATCGTATACAAGGACTGGAGCTGGAAAGAGCCATGTGCATACAGGCATACAGTTCTGCTAAATGTCAACAATAAGAGACTGGGCATATGTTGTTCTTTACAAGCATGTATAAGCTGGTATGGAGGGGAATTGTACGCAGCTTGTTTAAGAGGATATGATGAGGAGTAATGTGATCAGGAAGAGAAAGAGGGGGAACAATTTGAACTGAGTGACAGAAAATGTCTGTAATATAGAGGTGTATAAATGTTAAACTCAAACAAATCCCTAGTGAGATTCTACAGCGTAATTGTGGAAACCGCTGCAAAACAAGGCTTCAGTATAGCTCAAGAGAAATGCTGCGAAACCAGATAGGGCATCATGACCTTGGTTAAATCATATCTTTTCATTTCTGCTTCTATGCTATGGCAAGAAAGGGAATATATATACACCCCAAGTAATTTCCTACTGTTAGCAGATGCCAGGGGTTTGACACGTCTGTTTCTTCCCTTTGAAACATTACCTGGCAGGCATTGAGTAGCAGAGCATGTATAGGATACCCAGTCTCCTTAAAAGGCTGGTTACAAGTGGGTGATCAGTTTTTGTTTACAGTAAAAGATATGGTTGGGTAGTTTGTATGGTAATTCCAGGCAGTTCCTTTGGCTTCTGCTGGAGGCGGGTGGGTGTTCTATTAACATCCTAAAGAATTCTCTTTCTTCATGCCTCTCATCTCAGCCTTCATCTATATCTGAGGTAATTTGATTGAGTAGTTGTTGGAGAATGGCTGAGGAGCCTT
>NW_009222280.1:0-24860 GCF_000690835.1 Fulmarus glacialis | reverse complement strand
CCGCGGCCCTGCTCCGGCGCGAGCCGTCCGAAGGCTCCCGCGCCGTAATAAAGTGCATTTTGGGCCGACGCCAGCACCCGCCCGGGAGGATATTGGATTATTTTTCGCTTTGACAACAGGAAGTCTGAGACAAGGCATTTCCCATTCTTGTTCCAGCATTATATGAATGGCCTTTAAAAGCGTTGTGGAGAAGTAAACACAAAGGAATGTCCCACAAAGGAATGGTTTTTAACAATGCCCCTGTTTTCTCCGCGTTCAGCTGCACAGCTGAGCACGCTCCCTTGCAAGTCAGTGCAATTCTGCTCACATCATGGCGTGGGGAACTTCTTCCTCGGTCCCCTCCTCTTGATGTCATTAACCATGAGACCACTTGCACTTTAAAAGCGGCCCTTCATCTGGGGCTCTAAAACTAATGAACCTCACCTGGCACTCGGGGGCACATTTCCAACAGTGTGGGGGGGTTTAGATCCAGACCCGTTTTTCCAGGTGCTTCCCAGATCAAATGTTTAATGCTCGCTTCAGTCATGGAGGGAGCATCCCAGCCATGCTCAGGTCTCACTGCTGGGGTCCCACCATCTCCTAGGCACGGCTGAACAGATTTCCACTGTCCTTGATGTCTAGGGAGAGCCTCTCCCAACTCTGACCCTGCTGTCTGACCTTTCCTGGCTCCCTTCCCCTTCTGCAATCCCTCTTTCTCCTACCTTATCTCTTCTGCAAACCTTAATCCCTCTCCCCACCTTAATCCCTTCTTCCACTGTGCCTCTAAAGTAAGATCTCGTGTTCAGTACCACAATTTACAGCACAGCTTAGGCTCATCCCAATCGTCATGTCGACAGCCTGACCTACAAAAGTATAGTTGATGCCTTCACCATTGCCCATTCCCTCCTCTTCCTCACCCATCAGCTACTGAGCAGGAGAGATGTTGGCTCTGCATCTCAGGAAAAGAGGATCTGTTCTGAGATCGACCCAAGCAGGGAGAAGGACAGGGTTTGCATGGGTTAGCCCTCAACTGTCTTATTGATAGAAACCTGCTCTTGAAGCAGCTGCTGAGGCTATTTTCAGCTGGAGTCCTCTCCTGAACAGGTCTCGGGTCTCTCAAGTCCTGTCCTGAGCAGACAAGTTGAGTCCCGTCTTTCTGAATATTCTTAAAATAAGAACAAAATCCATGTCAGAAACAGTAAGTGATAACTTCTTTGGGGTTTTTCTGTTTGGTTAGTTTTTAATGATGACTAATGATAAAGCTCAAAGTTTTCAGCTAATTCTTGATTACAGTCCTGATTATGGCTTATGGTCTATGTTAGATCCCCCTCTTCACACTTGTCACTACAAATCCATTGCTGACCGTGCGTTAAAAAGGGAATTCAGAGTGATGGATCATGAGATGGAAAATGAGTTCCCTTTCCTATAGATACTGAGACTCCAAGCTGCACTGCTCTCAGCTTAGCAGCCACTGCCAGCTTCTGAGAAGTGTATCTCCAAAACGTCGTGCTGAAGGCTGATGCAGGGAAACAGCAAGCACTGGGATGGCTGGTGGAGCTGCTGGATGGCCTCCTGATAGTTTCTTTCTTTTTATTATTTTGATTATTGTTTACAATGTTTCTGCACTTTTACAGTATAAAAATAGTAGACATGCCTCCGGGCTGCCTCTGTACACTGTCCATTAATCAATGTTTAGCTAATTCATAAATAACCCCTTTAAACTCTTTTTGTAAGTCTTCCAGCCTTTGGGCTGCTCTGGTGCATTTTGGAAAGAACCTTTAAATGATTCAAATATTGCCTGAATTTTTCATGGGTCCTCTGCAGAGAGGTGACGTTCATCCGAACAATCATCTTTAATTTGCACCACATGGGAAATGGGACAAGGAAAAGTTAAACGCTCTCCTCAGGGTCATGCAGCAGCCCAGTTAGAGAAGTCGTTTCTTGACCCTAGTCCCAGACCTGGCCTCAAACCCTGTGGCAAGTAGATATCTATTGCTTTAGAAGGATTGCCATGCCGATCTCATCACTGGCATCTCACTTGCCCGCTTCTTTATCTCTAATTATGTACTGACATAATTATCCTTCATTACACAGAGTGCCCGCTGTGCACACACAGACAGGAAAATAAACTCTGTAGTGCAGCTGGGGCATGCTTTATTCTGTCTAGAGGTAAAATTTACCCACCATCATTGGTTTTTAACTATTGAGTGTAATAGAAACCAGTTGGGGGGTGAGTTTTCTTTTTCAGGATAGAACTGTCCTGGTGTCGTGGTTTACAGTTCATCCATAAAGATACAAATTGTTTTCATTTCTTCTCACTTCTGTTCTACCATTTTCTCCAATATTAAAGCATCTTCCGGAATAGATATGATAAAACTGCTATCGCTAAAGCTTTCTGCTTGGTTCAGGGCACTTTCCCATGTCATCTACCTGTATTTATTTCTCCTTTGCGGGGATATAAATAGACAAAATATACCGCCTGAGGCAATCTGAGTGTAGTAACTACTCCTTAAGTCACCAGATGGAAATCAATCATTTTTTTTACTGAGTAAGAGTGAATAAGGATAAGGATCCCTGGCCTGAAGGCTGCCATCCACGGGTCATCCATGCGTGAGCTTTCGGAGAGGAGAGGAGACTGCAAGTGAGACTTCGATGTTGCACCAGAAGCGTAGCTACGCATCTGCTGTTGACGGCAGCGGTGACTAACAGTGCTCTTCAGACAGGTTCACCGGGCCAATCTCACCCACTGGTGTGGCGGTTGGTGGTGGCAGCAGGCCAGTCTGTGGTTTACGCGTACTGCCCACAGGCTCCTGCAGAGACTTCACTGCGCTATTATTGCCAGTACTTCTACCTGTACCTTTCCTGATAGACTACATGCAATTAGTGTTATTTGATGTAAACGAGGAATAGAGCCTTACATTTGAGCAGAAGAAGGCTGGAGGAGAAGGGGGCTAAGGGCTTATGGGTGCTCAGGGTTTCTCGGGTGGCTTGCTGTGCCTCCCGGTTACAAACAACTCCAACGTCCGATGCCAGCGGCCTTTCAGTGGCATACGGCACCTTCAGATAACAAGCCATTTGATGACGGTTTATTTGTCCAAATCGGTCATAGGTCAGTGCTATAAATATTAACTTTTTAAATATCTTGCTTCCTCCTTAATGTTTTCTCCTTTCATCTTCCCTGTCGGAGTCAACCTGAGAGAGAAAGAGATGGTTCCTGGTGTAGTATAAACGTCCATTTTAACAGCTGAGGATGTGAACCTCTATGTCTGATACCACCTAGGAAAGGAACTTCTCTGCTGTCAAGAGCTGGCTTTCCCATCTAATTCAGTACTCTATCCTGCTGCCAAGGGAATGAGTGTCAGATTCCTCTGGATTTTCTTGGATGAATGGTCAGACCATGCTGGTTAGCAAACTTACTAAAAAAAGGAGGCAGGGCTGTGTTTTCATTTGCTTGTATTGTTTTAAGCAAGTTGATACGTTCCACAAATAAAGATGTTCTTTGTTTTATGCATAACAGTAAAAGAGGTTGGGAGGCTGAGGCTCTCCAGAAAATCCATCAGGAATTCCCCAGTCTGGTTTTAACCTGTGTCACCTCCCCAGGAGCGAGGTGCTTTGTGACTGATTCTATATTTTGATAGTGCTGTATTTTATGTGCCATATATCAAGTTTTGGCACCATCAGAAAAGTTCTAGTGAAACATTTTTGTGGGAGGCAGACAGGAAGACGGCTCTCTCCTGCCTTGGTGAAAGGAATGAAAAATATCTCCCATAAAAAAAAGAGAGACTGCCAGTTCGCAGGAATGTAATGCAGTCTGCCTGTGGCTCTGCCATGTACTGTGTTCAGAAACTCTAAAAACTCTTCATTTTTTTTTCTTTTAGAATCAAGACAAGCTGTATAATATTTACGCTCTTCTTTAGCAGACCAAGGGAGTGAGTCATCACGCTTATCTCACACCATGGTCCCTGACAGCATCATCTGAGGCACTGTGCAGCATCGCATTGTTCAAAGTAGGACGGGAGAGCCAGCACAAGGGCTGGCACTGGAGGAGCAGACCCACGTCAGGCTGCTGAGTGGTGATGACACACACTTACAGAAGAAATCCTGCCGTAGCGGAGCCTGCATCTCTGGGTTATACTCTTTCTTAAATTGGGGCATATTATTAAAGATTTGGGGACTCTTGCTGCAGTTTTTGTTTTTGAAGAAAGTTTTGGGCAAAACCCAAACAGCTTCTGCTTGATGAGTCAATGTTTCTTTCAAGCTTTTCACCCCACTTGTAAGCTGATCAGTAGCAAATTATACTTGAAAGACTATTTTCATCTGATACTTCATGTTATTCCACTGGATCAATGTAATATTAGTCACCACACAGAGCAGAACGAGCTGAAATACAGCACTGAAACTGCGTTGCTCTTCTCTGGAGTACTCCTCAGACAAGCTCAGCATCCAGCCCTCTTAATGCACCTTACATTGAGTTTTTGTTCCTAATCCTGCCTTCTCTGGAGATAATATCCAGTGAAATTAGTGTTACTTTATTTGGGGAGGTCTAATGTTGATCAAAGAACAGGATATTTTCACATACAGAACATTGAGATAAATACCAATCTTAGAAACAGAGAGGATGCAGAGCATGCCATGTCCTTCCATAATGAGCTGGGAAGGGAAATAAAATTACTCACCTAATACTTCTGATTTTGGGAGGACTGAAGAGAGGTTTCAAATAGGCCCTTGTGTTACTTTGCTCGACGACAATTACATTATTTTATCACGTTTTCATACTAGCAGGTTTTTTTATACCCTTTTGTTGTACACTAATAGCGACATTTCTACTGCAACATTCGCGACCTTTTATCTTTCCTGCCCCTGTACTCCAAATACCCATTTCTCCACTGAGAGCCTTGTTACCACTGTCAAACAACCACTTTAATATTTGAGTATTGTATCATAGCTGCCCGTAACATGAACTGTAAGCTTCTTGGGACAGAGACTGCAATACTCATTTAGAGAGTGATATAGCTAAAACAATGGAGAGGAGATGAAAGCTGGTCTCCTCGCTACAGAGCCTTCCCACGACCTCCTCCGCTGCACTTTTTCACTAGAGCATTGTAGATCCTTACGGTCTCTTAATAAAGCAGGGCAGTACATTTTGCTCTTTCCCCTGAAAGATGTCTTGTGCTTTGGGATTTAGGAGTTGAGGCAGGAGGTTAGCAAGTTGTTTTTGAAGGGCCTCACAGTTTGACACTATGCCAGAGCTAAGGAGGTTTAAACCAGAATGAAAAGCAAACGACATTAAGCAAACCGGAGGTAACAATGGGAGGGGGAAATGAACATTTTGGCAACTGCCAAATATTTTTTGAGCCACTGTCAACCTACGGGCTTTGCTTTCCATTGACTTATCACTTTAATGCTCTTACTATCAGGATGACACAGATTCTCTCAGACATCTGATAACCAGGGAGAATCCTTCTCTTACATGGTCTCGCATGCACTGCATACCTCACACTGGTGGTCTTGCAAGCTGTGATAATGTCCTTCCCGCAACATATCTCAAGATAGAAATAAGAACTGAATGTTGCACAGAAACTCTGGCTACATCTACATGCATTGCTTAGAAGTTTGCGACATTTGTCATGTTAGGGGCTTGCCACTGCCATACTCTGGGCCTTACGCCGGGCTCTAATTCTGGATCTATGACAAGTTCCTTTTGCCTGGGCAGTATGTCTCAAAGTTTGCCTTTATATCCCCCACCTTACTCGTGGCTTGGAGTGCAGCGCACTTAACGATGGAGACCACGTGGGAGACCTTATCTTGGGAAACTTACTGCAGCCAATCATTAAGACAAGCTTGTATCTTCAAAGACCAGTCAAAGTCTTCAAAATCTGACACGAGAATCCCTCAATATATGCTCACACTTGCTGCTCTGTCTGGCCTCTGCAAGCCAATCCTAATAGTAGCCTAGAATGACTCCTGCTGGGAAACATTCACCAACATCCCCTCACCTTGATATGCATCTTAAAAAAAAGTACAAATTTAATATTGGAAGCAGAATAGAAGTGTTTTTCTTAAGCAACAAGGTAATGCATTGGAGGCTCTGGTTCTCAGGTTCAGCATGTGCCTGGCATCCACATTTGCTCTGGTGTACCAGAGTTTCTGAGTGTGTTCCTCTCACATGAAGGGTCATACGTTAAGAAATCCATTTATTAACCAAATTCAAACTGTAGAATTGAGTGGCTTTTCCACGAGGCTTCATTTATGTTTACCCAAGAGCAGAACCACGGATGCCTGGAAGCTGGCTGTCAGGAAGATTCTCACCTTCACTCTGGAAAGAATTCAAGCAGGCAGTTAGTATAAAATTTCCTTTTATCTCATATTTGCTTCTTGCTTATCTCTTTTCAGCCCATAGGGAAATAAGGTCAGCAGCATCTCAGAGAATACCTTCCACGCTGTTTTGCTGTCCCCTATTCTTTGTGTTCACCACAAGCAACCCTGATCTAGTCTGAACTTTGATTCAGCCCTCAGGTCTGGAGGGTCCATGTAGTGAGGAGCCAGGAAGACTGCATAAACAAAAAGGCACATTCACGACAACAAGAAAGGTTATTCTCCTTAAAATTCTTACTGTTAATTTATTTTCAGCAAAGATTTGAAAATTGTCCCTACAAGAAAGACCCAGAGCTTTTCCTGGCTGTGAGGCAGTGAAGTATTTTCACATGTCTTGTAAGGATGCCATGCTCTCGTAGGACGCAGAGTGCTTAAGTCCTTCTGCTGTAATGGCTCCATCTTCTGGGATGCAATCAGTGAGCTTTCCAGGTACATCAGCAGTTTGATGCCCCCAAATTCTCACTGCTCCCTAAGCCCTACGAGTTTGGTAATAATGTCCAGTGAAAAGTCTTGTAACCTGCCGAGCCTGCTCTCCGGTGGGAACTTCTCAGTCCTGCTGCCTCTCTGCTACCAAGTCCAGACTTGTCAGCAAATGACTCTTCCTTCAGGAGTCCTACATGCTGGAAAGCAGATTCAGTTTCATTATCATCTCCTATGAAAGCAGAATGACTCTTAGTCCTGGGAAGAAGTAGGTCGTATTAGGGAGACTAACGGGATTATGACCGGTTCAGTAGGACACTCGGGAGGCCCCAGATTTCTCCCCTGCTGCAGCTGACAAGCCCCGTGCAGCACGTCTGAAAGTGCTGAATGTCCCTGACAAAGGAAAGACTTCAATTCTTGTTCCTCGGGTACACACCTACCTCTACCCTGAATAAAGAAAAGAACGGACAATCTCATAACGGGGTCCAGGGAGCCATCGGAAGGATGATGCAAAATGATTGCCATTTTCCTCTTGACTCATCTCTTTATTCGTTACTCCTCAAAATTCCCACCGTCGAAGCGGGAGCTGTGAGTATGTGCGGGATGCAGGGCTGGGCACAGCCCGCAGTCCCTCCTCTAAATCTCCATCAGCTGTCATAACAGCAGCAATTATATCCTCTCCACTGCCTCTAGAGGGTAGAGCAATCATGAGTCTCTAGCAGGGCGGGCAGGTTGAGCAGTGCCATTTCAGTCTCCTGAAGGCTTTAAAATTTCCTTAGCAACCCTGCACAAAAATCGCCAGTCAGTGCAGCCAGCCGGCAGACCCGAGGCTGGTGATACAGCAGTTTCGCAGCGCTCTGCCAGATTCATCCCGCTCCAAACATATTCATAGCAGTCTCATGGAAGTCCCAGGACTGCTTTGGCAGCAATTGTGCAGGATAAATAAAGCTCCCATTGTTGCAGATGACTCTGCTTTCAATTGCATGGGAATCCAGGACAGCGGGGACTTCTGACTGATAAAGGTTAGCGCATTTGTACTACTTTTCTAGTAATGCAGGGCTTGAACTGCTGCACTAAATAGGACCTTTTGGAGTTTATTTTTGGGCAGCTATTTCCTAATTGCTTGCAGCGTTCTTCTAGGCAGCTAAGCCTCCACTGCAATGTTTAATTCTTGTGCCCCCAGCCTCACTGCACTGCCATTTGAACAGGCGTGAGTTAATATATTCTCAGCCATAGGTATGTCTGGCTCTTCACATAAATAAGGAGGGAGTCTTTGCCTCAAAAATCTTTGGGGGAGAGGGGTTTATAACACGGGAGCAGAAGACAAGTCTATAAGCAAGGGCTTGTGTGATTTCTGAATTGTTGAGTGGAAGAAACAGTGTTCTTTTTATTATATGCTTTGATAGAAAGTCTTTTTATAGTTAAGTATGAACCGTGCAGGTTCACTTAAAGTAGCCTTGATCATGACCTGAGGAAGTATTTCTGAAGACTCTTTGGATTTCACTAGCTGTAAATATTCCTTCCATGGCATAAACTAAAAAGACCTGAGGCAGCTCCTTGCACACTACTTTAACATTACAATACATTTATCTGTCCCTCCAGTAATCTACCAAGCTGAAGTTACGGCTCCTGAATATACAGCATGTACAGAATAGAGATACAACCTCTTCAAAGGCAAAAACCAGTCCATTTGCTTAACTACCTTCCTCCTAAAACATTTGAGAAACTGTATGCAACTTCCCTGAACCAGAAATTTCCCACTAGTAGGCACCTGAATAATTAGAGGTGTTATTGAAAATTTTATTCCAGCAATCTGGTCTGCCTATACAGCACGTGGTTTTTTGAGCCTAATCAGAGCTCAGAAGGCAGTTTATATAAATCAGCCTCAGGATGGTAATATGATAGCAGCCACGCTTGTTTATAACGCAGCCTTCTACATGGTGCAAAGTCTGAGTTTGATTGTTTATAGCAGGCAATGAAAAGGCATGCCTCTGCCTTGCCCTTTGATTGCTCGCCTGCGCTGAACCATTGAAAGCTGCAAAAAAAGTCTGCAGCCTTTTTTTCTAGAAGTTTAATTCACTATGTTGCAGCCTGTAGAATAGGGGGGGAGAAAAAAATAATAGTAAAGTTAAGGCAGATAGTTTTTCAGGAGTCTAACCTCCCTCACATGGGCCAGAATGAGAGTGTAAAAGCATGTGTCTCTCCATGCCAGCACAGGGACAAACTCACCGTGGCATGCTGAAGTGACGGCCCCGTACACCCGAGCCCAGCAGCGCGACAGCTTTGCCTGCGTACTTGCAGCCAGCATGCTCAGCCACGCGGGTCTCAAAGGGGAGGCAAAAAGTGGAACTGGGACTGTGAGAGAGTTGTTTGTTTTCCCGCTTTTTCTGGATGCCAGACGTCTCAATCTGCCTGCAATTTGGGGAGGGAGAGATCCCCAGGGGAGAAGGAGAGAAGGGAATGGAGGAGGCTGCTTCCTTTGCTCTCTCAGCATGGCAACCCATTGAGAATAAGGGAAGACAGACAAGAATCTTGTTAAAATATAGTCACTTAGGGCTAAGGACGCTACAAAAGGAAGAAATGTTGCTTATAAACAATGCTCTACGAACAGCAGAAACGATGAGACTCGGTTTCTGCACGTTCTCCCATCAGATTCTCTGATGTCTGATAGCACAGTTGTGCTCTTCTTGCAGCTTGTATGCTTGGGGAGACGCGGTAGGTTTCTCCCCTGTGCAGCACTCCAATAGAGTGACACATGGAGCACTCCGGATTTATTCATTTGGGAGCTAATCTCCTTGCTTCTTTTGTGAAAACTGAAAAAGAAGGGCACAGCCTGACCCCAACACAGACACGCTGGTGACCAAGGCAGAGGGCACTTCCTTGCCATGAAAAGCAGGTTGGCACGCCTGAGCTTTGTCCCAGGCAATCACAAGTAACACCACGTATCTAACTCGGGGATCATCTTTGTTTTTATAAGCTAAACCGCAATCTTTTTCCTAACGGACTTCCCATGGCCCTTCTCCAGCCGTGCAGAGCATGCGTGGTTGGCCAGAGAAGGCACACTGCCCTTCCCGCCTCCCGGTTCGTCCCAAGCGCTGCGCACACGGGGAGCCACTGTCCTCAGATCACCAAAACAATATCCCCAACGGCTGGGTGTCCGTCAGCCCTAGCATAACTTGCCCTTTGAAAGCTCTCAGTGAGCAGATCATTTGCGAGTATGTAAAATACAATGAAAACACGAGTGGCCCGGACTTGCTTTGCAGTGAAGACGCCTGTATTTCTTCCGAGCGCGCGGCACGGGTGGGCGATGCAGGCCTGGTTTATGGCCGTCGTAAAGGCTACCTGGAAAGTCACCTGACACTGCTGGTTTAACACGACCATGGTTTATGGCACATTGTTTTCCCCTTTATTGTGCTCCTCCAGGAACGCGGTGTCACCTGAGATTTGCAAGACGCGTACTTTGCGGTGCTAACAGCCCCGAATCCGCCGGTGGACTGAACTGACATACTTGCACCGACTGCACTGAGCTGCTCAGTTTTACAGCAGTTGAGTATTTAGCTTGCAAAGCTTACAGCATGTTAGCTATGTTATCTTTGTAATTTTGTTATCGGACTATCCTGTAGCTCCCTGGGAGGGGGACTGCGTTCACCCACTGCTGCCCCGTGTTCTCCCTGCAGGATGAGCTGCCGTTGGCGAAAGAGCTGATGTGTGCTCCTCCCTGGGGAGTTGCTCCAGGCTGCGCTCTCTTTCTCTCGTGAAAGACCAGGATATTCAGAGGATATGCTCAAGTAATTTTTTTGGTTCCCTTTATTAGTTTTCAGTATCTTCCTTTAACCTTAATTTTACATTTATACTTTTGGCGACCATAACGACTGCCTTTTCTGCTCTCTCTCAGCATTGTTGACAGTAATAGTGTAGCTATACAGATGTATTGTCCTGGTTGGTGTACAACAATGATTTTACATCCATAAACTAAAAACAGACTTAGAATTGTTATTTTGGTGCTGACCTTTTCTATTAGGCTGGCGTACAAATCACAGAACTCTTCATTTTCTTTACCTTGATGCCCAGTCCCCTCTCTTCTTGAATTAGCTGGCATTTCTTCCAGCTCATTATCAATGTGCTAAGATGGTGATAAATCTTACAGCAAATTATTTTGGGAGTGGGAGTAGTAGTCTGAATTTGTGAATTTTTAATTCCAGATATATTGCAGAACCATTTTGCCTTTCTGTCACAAAATTCCTCTGGGACAAACTGAGATTACCTACAGGTTACTTTTACCCTTTTGTGCTTCTTTCGCTTACTTAACCTATTTTTCTGCTCCCGGATTCAACCATTAAGGCTACACGGTCCTTCAAGGAAAGATTCAAATTTCCTGACAGGGAAGCCATTGATATTTGAAGCCTCTTACTTCTTGGGAGCAGCTCCTACAGGACATCTGCAATAGCTAAACACATTTTTTTTCCTAGCATAAGGGTTAAGGAACTCTCCCAAGCAGCAGAGGCAACACCAGGCTGCTGGCTGCAAAACATCAAATGCCTTCCATTTGTAACATCCTTATTCAAGTGTCTTTTGCATAGTAAAAGCATTTAGCCACAAATACAGGCCACAGGAGTTTAGCTGTGTGATTGTTTGATATAAGAAATGCCATACGTGAGCATTTAGGGAACTACAGATTTTTTAAAAATGTCACCAAATGTATTTTTTGAAAAAGAATCTCTGCATCTGCTAATGCAAAGCAAGATAACAGATCTATATGGGAAGACATGGTCTATACTCTTCCTGCTCTAATAGCCGGTCTTCCTCTGTCTCCCTCTGTTTGACTGAGATGAGCCTATTTCATATAATTTCTATGGTAATTTTTCTGTACACAGACTCCCAATTACTACAATATGCGTCTAATTGGTTGTTGTGTTAGTTAATCATGTGGCCAAATAATCTCTCCATAAATAAAGCGAGAAGAATCACACACCATCAATCTAGGAAAACAAAGGAAAATAAGATTTTCTACATAACGACTTGTAAAAAGACTTAATTCCCTTAGTCTCAAGAAAAGAGAGAGCGCAGTGTCAGCCTTGCTGCTGCTGGGTCTGGTCTCCTGCTCCCCTCTGGTGCAGGCGGGTGTTCCCGCAGGGATCCTCCCTCCTGCCGACTGTCAGTATTTGCTGGGCGTTAGGAAACACCAGATTTGCTATTTCATTGATCGATCCGCTTCACGTTCTGTCTTTTGGAAATGGAGAGAGGTGGATTCAAACATAACAAGGAAAGAATGAGGAAGCTCCTCTGGGCAGGAACCGGCAGAGAGCTGATGGAGCCAGAAGAACAGGAAGAACAACAACATGAGGACCAATAGGCCTTTCTCCTTCACGCAGGTTATTGCGATTTTGTCTTCCTCGAAGTCTCATATCCCCAGAAATGACTCCTGAACCAGCCTCGGCTCCCTCCAGTTTCCTCACACGACGTTTTCTGGTGGGAATTTTCAAAGTGCTCTGAAGAATTAAGCTTTGAAAAGTTCTGGCCTCCCTGACAATTATAAAATGGGTTTTGTGGGGGTTTTTTTTCCCAAAACGGTGATTTTTTTCCAAAATAATGGGGAAGGAAAACTAAGGAACCTGAGTTGCGTGTGACAGAGAAAGAAGAGCGTGGGAGCGTAAGCATTGCACAAGGAGCATGTGTTTGCACATGTCTCTGTGAAACAGCAGCTTCCTCGCAGTGCTTCAGACCATGCCGACCATCAGGCAGAAGAAACCCATCGGCGAGGTACTCGCTGTCATGCTGCAAAGTGACGTACATGTCAAATGACTGTTTCCCTCGTCAGAGCTGCACCCTCTCAGAGGATCCAGGTAGACGCCGGGGCCTCCCTGCTCTCAGGAGCCCCCATCTGTGCTCTTGCACCCCTGCCTGCCAGGACTTCCACCTACCCTTGGAAATTCCCTTCCCTTCAGGCAGTGGGTAAGCCTGGGCTTCCACTCCTGCCTCCTCCCACCACCACACGCAGCTGTAGCTCCCTCTGCTCAGCCACCGACTCCCAAAATCAGTGGCTGTTCTTGCAACCCCTTAGAAGTCAAGTCGGGTCCTTCCAGCTGTGACTCCTCCACATGTTTCCCTGCTGTCCTGCTGCTGCGTGTAGAAGATAACGACTTCACTTTTCTTTCTCCTCCATTGGGGCAGAAGAGGATTGAGGATGTCCCATGAATTTCTAGATAGCCGGTCCTCAAGCTTTTGCCTGGCAGGGTTCAAAAATAGCTTAAGAGTACGTCCAAGCTCTCCACAGCCAGCAAAATCAGACCAACAATCTACCTGGCCTGTAGTACCCGTCATGTAGCCCAGCACCTCTCCATCACTGCCATTACCTGATGATTAACCAAGCTCCAGCACACTTGGGACTGTAGATTAAAATCAGCAGTCTGAGGTTACGCTGCCCTCAGCCTTGCTCCTTTCCAAGGCAGAGAGAGCTGATCCTCTGGGGTCCTAGATTGCCACTCTCACCAGCCCAATACACTGAAGGAAAATAGCTCCGGCCTGGGTTGGCCTTAATACAGAACTGCAGCAGTCCCAGGGCTAATTCACAAAAAGTTGTCCGTGCTTTTGAAGGCTGTGACACCCGGCAAGAGGATAGGAAAGATGACTAACAGTAGTGACATCTTTAAGCATACTGACCTTTGCAACATAGTATTTCCGGGACTGTGAGACATAGCTATAAATTATTGTTCAGGAACATAGGAAATGAGGACATTGGACTAGAAAAAGTTTCCTACTTCCTTGAAACTAGTGCCTAGCTGTTGCATTGAGAGATCATCACGCTGGAAGTATCCTTAAAAACCAATCTATTTAAATATCAAGTTACCCTCACGTTAAAACAACACTCCCTCTACTATAAATAATTCTCAAATTACAGGATATAGAGAGGAAAAAATCAATTGCATTAGATTTGCAGGTCTGCAAATGTGTATGCGTAAAGTTATGCATAGGAATATCCACATTGAAAACCCGTGTGTGAGCCTGAGGGTTTCATGACTCATCCTCTTTCAGTTGTAGCTGTGCTGGCTAAGGCAATTATTGTCTTCCTCAAATCCTAAATGTCTGTGTAACTAGTACTGCAGTCCATCCTATCTGCTAATGCAGGATTGCTTCCTACTATTTTAAACCCCTTAAGGGACAGGCTTCCACCTTTTTCCTTGAAAGAGATGTCCATGATTTAGTAAGCAGCACTAATAAGACATTTTCACATACTCAGCCTGAAGTTTTTGAAAAATATTCTCTCTCCTCTCTTACCTCTACCCAAATTCCTAGAATGAATAATAGCTCTTTTTTCTTTGTACCTGTGTAAATCCAAAATATTTCATAGAATAATCCATTGCTGCATTAATATATGCATGGTTTTGCCTAGTGTTAGTTTGTTCTCTAGTTCTGGTTAAGCTTTAATGCTCTGAATGCTTAATGAGATCTTGTACTATACTAGCAAGATCCCAAACAGTATTGATTGTGAAATATAAACTGCCTAAAAAAAGAAAGTTACTGACCTATAATTTTCGCGTTTGAAGAGAACACTCAGATTCTCATTTCAGTGAAGATTCTCAGTCCTACTTCTTGACTACTCAGAATGAGATAAACGCAAGCCTTTATAACCCTGGGTCCATACAGCGGTGGCTTGGTACTAGTTCCAAGCACAAACTGGTGGTCTCCACAACTGGATCAGCTGCTCCATGCAGCTCCCAGTTTGAGCTGGAGTTAATGTTTTACCAGAGAAAGAAATCAGGCAAGGAGGGCAGAAAAGAAAAGAGGATGGGAATGGGAAGAAAGTCTGACAGAACAATACAGAGGTTACAAAACTAATGTCTTATCAGAGACTCTCCAACGATAGGACAGAGGTGAACAGTCTCTTCAGAGAAGTCAATTCTAGTGAGTGGCTGGCCCTCTCCAGAGGTCTGTCTGTTTTCTTACCCCTGGAGTGTCAGGAGGTGACAAAAAAAGGCTGCAACAATGATAAAAGCCATGTAAGGATGGAATTGGTAGGAGAAAGGGATGGATATAAAAGCAAAGTCGTATTTAAAACAAAAGGTAAGGCAGCTCAGAGCAATCTCCAGCATGGCATTGCTTACTCTGAAAGATGCATGCAAGACTACAGCAGAAGAAACTCAGACCTAAGTAACGTTATCCTGCAACAGATGAAGTTTCTGCTGGGTTGAACAGCTTGATTCCTATAATATTGGAAACAATTTCCACAGCACAGGATGACTAAAATAGGATTTCTTGCTGTAGACCAAATCTAAATCATAGTGGTTTTGTAAATCCATGGAGAAAGTCCACATAGCTAGCTTGCAGTTGACTTTGATGCAAATATCCCTGAGACAAATAGTGGAGGCTGCTTTGTTCAGATCAAATGCAGTTTGACATAATTTAAAACTTCAGATAGGTTTAAAAACAATAATTTAGAACTTCAGGCCAGATAGGTTATAAAACTAAAATGTACTGGCGTAGCTTAACTGTTAGACAAGGTATCAGTAACAGGGTTGCCTGTTGTGTTGATACCAAGTGAGACAGTAAGTTAGATGGACCTCCAAGGGAATTAGTTTGCTCGAGTAGCACTTTACAACTGGTTTCTATAAAAAATTTAGAACAGGGCTTCATTATAAGATGCAGGGTGAAAATGGCAAAGTAACTCAAGTGTCCTCTTTGCAGTGATTCTCAGACGAGTTCTCTGCACACTCTACCATGTAAAATCTGAGAGACGATAAGTGACTGATGCATGAAACTCACTTGATGTCACCAAGAAGGTATTTAAGAAACCAGACAATGAGTGGTTCCAAGGAAGTCAGCAATAGCAGACCCCATAAAGACCCTAGAACAGAGCTTTTTGTAGGAGGTTTCGAAAATACCCATTGCCATATGAACTCGTAACAAAGTCTTATGAGTGTACCTTGGAGTAATTCAGTTTAGGTAAAGCTTGATGGCATTTTTACATCAAGGAGCCTCACTACTTGGATGTACTGCTTCCCATGTGTATTGGGGAAGGTCAGTGCTTTAAGCCTTGGGTTCTGACGGACCAAGTCGCCAAAGAATCACCAAATAAAAGTCCTTCTTCTCTTGCAGCTGTAAGTCTTCTCAGTTTTGAAACCCAGATGAACATCGCTCAAAATCTTCTGTTTGTTCTGATCTGAGGCCAGAGGTAAAAGATTTGCCTTTGTTAGAAAGCTCCTGACAAGATCTTTAAATATTCCAATCTCTTAGGGCTTGGTCTGTGTTGAAGGATGGCTTTTGCTCCTTCAGCTTCTGCTGTGGAGGACCTCTGTGACTGACTCCTTGAAGCTACTCAGAAGTATGAAATCCTATTTAAAAAGAAGAATCCCTCTTCCCTGCCGTGACAGAAGCATTCAGATGAGTCCATGAGCTAACCCTTGGCAGAATCCTCCGGTTTAATGGTGATAGTCTATTGGGCCTATGGATGGAAGTATGAAAAAGCCATCCCATTGAGCATGTAGAAGCACCAAATTAACGCTTTTGTAGAAGATACTGCATGTTAAGCTATTAAAGAAAAACTTCTTGAAAGTATCAAGGCACCTTGAGCATTGAGGCAAGAAGTCTAATGAGTACCAACAACAGCAGTCTGCCAAAACACTGAAGTAGCCTCCAGAGAAGCCAGGGAAATCAAGCGTCAAAGCAGATTCCTACATGCATCATATCACTCCAGGCAACAGCCTTCAACATTGGCAAAGCAGTATGATTCTGCAAGGACTTCCTTTGCCAGATACAGTCAGGAAGAAACGATGGGGGATATTAAATATACATATACATTACATATACATATACATATACATATACATATACATATACATATGCTTGGCGGAAAGGGTAAGTGATGACCATAGGAATCCTGCTTTTTGCTTAATGCAGCAACTGCAGACATCAAGGATCAAACCAAAAAGTTATTGAAAATTATCTTATCCTAAGGATCCCAGACCAAGAAGTGAATTCTGACTAGAGGCTATCTTTAAAAATTATTAATCAAGGGTTTTCCATGCGTAGTATATCTGAAAAATAAAACTGATAATTTCTTTCCTCCCTATGCCCTACTACTACTGACCGCACCATGCGTCAGAAGTATTTCAAACACAAGATATCTAAAAGTACCCAAGAGATCTTTTCTTCCCCCAATTTTCTCAAACAAATTTAATGGTTTATTCTTGCTAAAAAACAAGCTCAGCCAAAATGTTCCCTGAGTGAAAGGCCACTTCACTTCCACTACAGTGGACATAGGAGGGGTTGCCTAGAAATCAAGGCATGCTGAAATAATGACAGCCTGCTTTAAGCTGTCATGTTAGCACCAACTGAATGTTTAATGTTCATATTCAAATAACAAAACAGCTTGTATTAAATATAATTAATATTCATTGCTAAATATTGAGAACAAATAAAGGTAGTCAGATGCCACACTTGGCTTTGACTTCACCACTGTGGAAATGTTAATTCATGCTCTCATCTTGCCTCCCATGCTCTATTGTCAGTTTTCCTTCTATGTTCTTTAAAAGTCCAGCTTCCTAAACTCTCCCAAATGTAAACCACCGCTGATAATAGGAAGAAGTGCAATTATGTAATTCCACCAGCAAACAACTCTACCAGTTTCAGTTCCTTTTCAGGGTCCCAGTTAAATTCATCCTTCCTATTTTTAAGTCTTCAAATGCAATTGCCCAAGGGAGCCTTCTAGATGTTTATCTCTGTGCTCCCAGCCCTGCTCTTTCTATTACTCTAATTGGTATCTTCCTCTGCAACACAGCACAATTCTGGCATTGCCGTGGTGAGAAACTCCTCCTCCTCAGACCCCACATATAGGAGCAGTTTACTCGCAATTAATTCTCCGTCTCTACTCAAATATCTGTAGCAATCATTCCTGTTCACATATGCTTCTGAAAAGTATCTTAAAGAGGAGGGAAAAAAAAGCATCTCATTTGTTTCTTACAGCTTTTATGCGGAAAGGCTGAAGATACCATTTTTTATTCTGTCCTGGGTTTTTGGCTTGCTTGCACTTTGACCTCTCCAGCTTTGCTAGCTGGCAGATAGCATAGGAAAACCAGGAGGATGACAATGACAATGGGGCTGACATCTGAACAATCAGAGGGCAGGGGTTTCTAATCAAACTTCTTCTTCTTCCTCCTACTGAACTCGAATCCCTAATAATAGTTAGGAGACAACTTACTCTGGGAAAAATTGAGCAGTCACATCTTTATCAAATGCCAAAGGGCTTTCACTTCAGCAGTTTCTTGTGGGAACAATGAAGCTTCATAATTCTGATATTCCTTTCACATACACACGCACACATACACATGAAAAGAAAAATACTTTTGTTCGTTTTATTGGGAATTTCCAACCTGAAATCAAAACTCAGGACACTGAAGGACACTGCATTGGTTCTTGGATCTCTCTGCACAGAGCTCCCTGCAGGATCAGGGTTCTCATTTGAAAGTGATACAAAGAGAGTCATGTCTTCTAGTTTTATTCATTTCAAAGCAAAAGGTGTATCTTCCCAAACTGATCTTCAAAAAGTTTCTTTCTGTTATTAGTTTCACTTCTTTTAATTTATTTCCTCTCTAGGATCTTTTCTCTGCCACTTAAAACAAATGGATTAATTCAGCCAATGCTGTAAGGTTCATTTGAAGTAAAAATGCCAACTGCAGACTCAGTTGCCTTATTTTATTCAGTCATTTTGTGACTAAAGATTTTGTGAGGTTTGCTTGTTAAACAGTTTACAAGAATAATCTCCAATACTTGAATCCGATCCATCCGTGCAGACTCCACTGACTTCATTGGGTTTACCTGGGCTGATCAAATTGCAGGATCAGTTCCTACATTTGTACTGAACTCTGCCAGATTGTAAATAACACATTGAAAAGAAATCAAATCTACCCCTTAATATATGACAGATTATTCTAATATGACAGACAAAGATTCGATGTAGCCATAGCATCACCCATGCTTATGCTGCCCCTGCCCTGTTTTCAGAGTTTGTTAAACTGTCAGGATAAAGTGAAGACCAGGGTGAAGAAGAATCACTGGCAGAGAGGAGGTAATCATTAATGTGGACTCTTGAAAGAAGGATTTGTAGAGGCAGGTTTTTCTTCTGAGGCAGAAGGTAGAGGATGGAGATAAGGAAATTGCAGTGGGCAGATGGCACTGTAGGTCTCAGGCACGTGCCTGGGCTGCCGTCAGCTTCGTGGTACACAAAAGCTAAACTCCGCATCCAGGTGGGGATTTGATGTGCGGCCAGGCAAAGGGAGGTGATCTTAGGTTGGAAAAACAGCTCAAATTTTGAAGTACTCAGATTTTTCATGTTATATTCTGTATTTATTTTCACTTGAACAGAATAGTTTTTTGCTTAGCAGCACTAACACCTGGCAGACCTAGTCAACACCAGGAAAAAATTCAGCAGAGACAGTACATGCCCATCTCTGTGACCCTTTCCTGTGACCAGACAAGCAGAGAACTACATTTGTAGTTTGTCTGTGACAAAGCCAAGAACTGAAGTCCCACCTCCTAAGTCTCAGCCTGGTACCTTAACTGGAAAGCTTCTGTTCTTGTTGTCTTCAAGAACTCTCTGGGCAAAGGACACAGAAATTCTTTGGTGTCCTCCACAGTTGGATAGACAAGTGGCCAAGTACCATTTCAGGTAACACTTGCTTTTGATGTGAAAAGTCAAGAGACTTAAACAATAGAAAATTTGCAGCAGGGTGAGCAATTGCTATGCCATGCCTGAAGAATTCACCTCATTTTCATCCCACTACTCTGTGCCACCTTTCCTTGGATGTGTGATACAGGGATGGCCAGAACATACAAACCATCATTTTTTCTAAAAAAGACCACATAACTCACCTCTTTAATATATACACAGCTCACATTCTGTGCTGACAGTGAGTTAGCTGCTGTATGACCTGTGGTGCACAACAGGTCACTTTATCATTTGCTGCCCGCTTGTAAACATGGCGATCTCAAACACCTCACCTCCCGTGCGGAGGAGGAGATGTCTCGATTACTCCAACACCACATTACAAGCATTTTGAGAAACTCTGCAGGTTGAGGCGCTTTGGCAGAACAATGCACGCTGCACGAGAGGCATCAGTTTTCTTGCAGGCAATCCCTAGCTTCCACTAATAATACATTTATTTTAAAAAGTGCTGTTGCAAGTATACCTAATTGCATAGATACTTTTCAGCTTCGCCTTCCGTCTTCTACCCAGAGTAAGACACCACTTTTACAGCTACCCTTCGTTGATTAATTACAGTTATAAAGAAGAAGATGGACCAGTAAAGTACCTTCCATTCCCTTTTTACAGTATATCACTGTAACACTTGACTTCATAGTTTACTGTGTCCAACAAAATTTGATGAGAAAAAGGAATCATCGGACTTTTCAAAGATGGTAGACAGAGCCTGAGTCACCACCTAGCAGCTCAGATGTAAACATACAATTTTTTAGCAAAACAGGCTTGGTTTTATTGTGACAATTAAACTTCATCCATTTTTTTTTTTAATATCTATGAAATTAGATGTCTTGACTCTCTGTGAAAGTCATATGGAAGATATGGCTTTGGAAAACTTCTCAAAAATATACTTTAAATCATGTAAAGCTTTGAACTATGGGATGCATTCAGTTATAATGAATTTACCACGTCTTATTATTAAGGAATAATGATTTATATCTCTCCTTACAAATAATGTTTGTTGAATTAAAGAGAAATCATCAAACCAAAAATCTCTGAATTAAAAAAATCCCTGAAAATTTTTTAATTATGTATTTTATCCTAGTTTCCTGAGGAAACAGAGCTTAACTTATTGCACTGTCTGCCTGTCTGTCACTCTCAACAAAAAAATGGTAAAGGGATAGAAGACTGAACTAATAAATACATGCAAACTTTGTGGAAATTGCTGGCTAATTAAAGAACCTTAGAATTACTTCAGCTGGGAGAGACTTTCAGAGGTCATTGGGTCCAGCCCCTGCTCAGAGAAAGACTGACGTTATTTGGAGCTACTTGTCACTTTGTGGAAAGAAAAGCCATGAAAGTCTGGGGCTATTGCAGGATTTTGAGGGTTAGAAAACATGGAAAATACATTTATAGGACGTTAAACTCCATCCATCCCACTATGTGGGCAACAAGTTGTTATAGCTAAATACATACATTGCAGCCAAACAAAGTCTTCCCATCTAATTTTGTGCCTTTAACAACATTTTCTGCCTTTTGCCTGTTGCCTTCCTGTCTCATGTGCTGCAGGAGGCTCCTGATTATTTTATTCCCTGCACTCAGCTTGAAGGTGTTCACAAGAGCAGCTGATCACCCGATTCAACTGGAAGGTCTCTGATTTGCGATTGCATTAATCTAGAGCGCCCAGGACATTGGGTTTGATTTTTCGGCTCCCTAAATAAGGTCTCCTGGGATCCACCTTTCACTCTCTAGGTACAAAGTAAGCCAGGCAGCACTAGCAATGTGGCCAAGCATCAGAAGGACCATGAACAAGGGTCATGAACAAGAAGAGAGCTTCTGGCAACAACGAGAATATTTTAACTCCCTCTTATCACTGTAGTACCAAGCATCTCTGATCATGGATATGGGATGAAGAAGCAAAACTGTGAGAGACCAGAAGAGGTTGCCTGAGTGGGGAAGGCAGCCTGATATAACTGTGGGTATGGTCCCACAAGTGCAAACTCAACGTCTTGAGGAGGCATGGTGCTGGCACAGAGGCACATTTGCATTAATGTATATTCATCTACAAACATAGAGTAAGCTGCACAAGTCGCAACCCCAGTTTTGCTGGTTTAGTGCATCTGTATTAAGGGTGTGTGCTGGTGTAATTGCCCTTCTGTCATTACATGGCTATAAATTATCTTAATTATAGACACGGCCACCTGCACGCATTGTGGAGCACTGTAAGTGGTGCTGGAAGTAAGTGTAGAGACTGGCCAGGAGAGGACATCTGTGCTGAAGCCAGTGCAGCAAATGGAGCCAAGCGGGAAGCAAGATTTCCTGAAGAAGCTGAGGAGCAGGGAGGAAATAAGCAGACGGGCAGAAACGCTCCTGGTCTAGCTGATTCTGCCATGGGGCAGAGGATGGACTAAGCATCCTCCTCCTCTCCTTCAGCCCAGTTTTCTATGGTTCCCTCCTACAGTTTTCCCTGGGGTGGCCCTGCTGAAGACAGGGGGTATCCCAGCGCAGTGGCCTCCGGGAGCAGCGGGGCAGCGGCAGGGCAGGGTGAGCCTCCCCGGCCCCACCACGGGCAGGATCTCTCACCCGGAGGGCAGAAACGCAGCGGAGACAGGGGGCTCGCTCTGGTTCCTAAAGGCTCAGCCTGGCACTCAGGCAGATGAACGCTGGCTTGCGAGTGTTTTAAAAATAAACAGCCTGGGTTGGATTTATTTTTAAATTTCAGGGAGGCTCGGGAGCAGATCAGCTCACAAAACGAAGCCCATTTCTTCAATGGCATTTTAAAGATGATAGCACCTCTTTAACTTCATCTCTCATTACGATGACTAATGTGGAGAGAATGCCGGGAGGCTGCAGGCAGTCCGGCAGCCCTATTCACCCCGAGAGCTCACAGTGAGGGATCTCCTTTGCCTACTAAGCTACGACCCAGACCTGGAGGATGAAACCCTTTGCTCAGGTGCAGCTTCACCAGATTCCCCAGTGCTTTGTGTGGGCACAAGGGCCAAGAGGGGCTGGATTAGTTGACAGGATAGAGGCCTAAATTTAGACACGATTCAGTAAGTGGGTGCAGGAAATGAAAGGAAGGAGTGGAAAAGGAAGGACAAGAATAAAAGTGATAGGAAGGATACATAGACCGTATTCATCATGTTCCTGCTTGTGATCTTTATTTTTTTTAAATATCAGTAACCCTTGTCGGGGGTTTGCCCAACTCTTCTGCACGAGGAATTTGCCATCAGAACTACAGTCGACAGGAATCACTTGCAGAGGAATATGGCTGTCGAGGATGGGGTGCACAGTGCAGAAATGGATTTATGAAGAAAATAGAAGGCATTTATGGAACAGCCGGATAAATAAATGATTGGATATCAGTGCTGGAGTAGAGGCTGGGTGAAATGCCGGCAGGGTGGTTATACACGGCCAGGTTAAATACGGCCAGGTGGTTATACAAAAGGTGACCGTCCTTCCTTCAAAGGACAGAGCTTTTGTGTCTTGTACCAGAGAAAGGTGAACAGCAGAAAGTTTCAGGGCCAGAAATATTCAGCAGAAGTATTGTTCATGTAGTTGGGATAAAATGTTAGCATATGTTGAGATCTGGACTTCACCTTAGGCTTGGCAATTAATAACATTTCTATTTCCTGTCTAGAAACAATCAAATCGCAGTGCTATAATCACTGCCTGATGGTATAAAATACCTACTATTTAATTATTTCAGAAATACATTTGAGATGATTATATACACATACTTAAAATTTATTCCCTCTTAAATATAAGTACCTGAATCAATTTTCAATAGATTTTTTTTTTAACAACTATTTTCACACAACATAAATGACACATTTTCATGTTTTTTCAAAGCACCATGCTTCAGTTCGTGTTGTAGCTGGACTCTGAAAAGATAAAGTTCACTTAAATTAGGAATATACAGAAAGGGGGGTGCTTGATTGCGATATGCCATCTTCACAAACCGGTGATACATTGTTCCCGCGTCCAGTTACCAACAGGAAAATTCCTGCCTCTCTCTTCCGTACTGCCCTTTCCACAGCAAAGGATTTGTACCGATGTATTTTGCACGACTTCTGCTCCTCTAAAACAGTAGGAGAATTCAACAATTTTGGAAAATTAGCTACCTTAAAATGAGCTGAAGCTCAGAGAAGTTTTTGTATACAGAAGAATGTTTTTAACGCTTATGATAACATCAGCTTATGGTTAGCTTTAGGGACTCGTTGTTTGCAGCAGTGAAATTGCTTTCCTCAGTTGATCCTTGCCCACAAACCCAGAGTCTGTGGCTGAAGAATCAGGTAATAACCCGTAGCCACCTTCTTGTTGTGACACACTGGTTCGTCCTGTATTGGGGATCATTTGTGGAGGGAGGTCGGAGGGATGAGTTTAAACCTGTGTATGATTTAGGAGGTTGGAATGGAAGTCATTAGGAAAGAGCAATTGCTCTGGGAGGTAATTATATGGTGGGGAATTCGAAGTTTAGGACATTAAGAAACTAAAGATATGTGCATCAATCTCTGTCCAAACTTCTGTCCTAATCCCCGTCTTTTGCTGAGATGTTGTAAACCCAGGTTTAGCAGATCTGTCATGGCTTTGCCTGGGTCAACAGCAACAAACCTTTCCCAGGTTTCTCAATCATTTGTCTTTAAACAGCTTTTGAGAACTGAGAGGTACAACAGGAAAAGTCAGAATGTACTTTTTGGAAGGCAAACTATCAAATTAACTGTTTTTAAAACCTGATCTTCCCACTAATATCCCCAACTTCCCTTATTTTCCCCTTATTTCCCACATTCTAGCCCTGGAGTTTTACTACTTAAGGCAGCACTTCAGACTTGGAAATTGTTTTCCTCTCCTGCCCACCCCTGCAGACTCCCGTGTTGCTGAGAAGGGCCCAGCTGGAGCCCAGACAGGCTGGACTTGTCCCCCAGATAGGTTTTGATTTGCTCATTTTATAAACTAGAAAAATAAATAAACTTATCCACTTGCAGTCAGACCAGCACTGTCTGCTCAGGTACATTTTCAGTCCCTTCAGGAGGCCCAATTTGTCACATCCTCAGCCCTTCCCTTCAGAGACTACCCCACTGCCTGGGTTTCCCAGGACCATGAAGTAAATATTGTGCCATGTAATGCAACTCTCCACAGCCTTCCAACTACTCTTTCATCCCTAAGTGAAGTCGCTTCCTCCGTTGCTATACGCCCAAACTGGACCGGCCAGGTCTTATTTATTCATCCGCACCCCTGCCTTCTCCTTCCATCAGAGGAAAACAGATAGGTCTCTTCCCTGGGAGGGACTACATCCTCCATACAAGGCTCATGAAAAACAGTGGCATCCAGGCGAGGAGCAGTCTTGTTTACAGAAGATTTCTCTTTCCTCTTTCATACAAATATGTCCTTTACC
>NW_009222279.1:0-15392 GCF_000690835.1 Fulmarus glacialis | reverse complement strand
AATCTTACCTTTATAAAATGGAATTCCCTGTTTTCCTCTTGAACCCTTTGTCATGCCTTATTCCAGAATAGGCAACATAAGAAGCCTTTATCGTTCACTTGAATCTGTGACTTGTATTCCAGATGCCCGTCTTCTCTACTTTTGTGCCTTTCAAACCATGTCTAAATTTGTTTTACTTGCTTCTGCTGATCACTTGGTTCTTGCCATCACGATTACTGCGAATGCTTATTTCTCCCTGAATTCAGTTTTCTCTCTCTGACTTCACTTCCCTTCAAATCCAAAAGTCAAAACTTTGTGATTCCAAGTGAATTCTGCTAACATAAACAGAATCACAGGTCTCTCCCCACTTTTACTCATCCTAGAATAACCTTTATCCTGGAAAGTAGGACATTGTCCTTGGGGGTGAAAGGTGAGTTGAATCTTTCATGCGAAGGACTGTTGTTTTTGCAGATTGTATTCACATTGATAGGCATTTATTCACACAAAGATTCATGGATCATCTCCCCATAACACTTGATTGACTATATTTATTTTTTCTTCCTGAACCTTCCCTTCTCCTTTCCCATACTGCAGAAAATGCTATCCTTCGTAATCTTTCTTCCCAACAATCTTGCATAACTTTGCACCTCCAATTTTCTACCTAGCTCTTTTTCTTCATATTGCTACTGTACAACATTTGCAAAAGATGTCTTCCTCATCAATTCATTCGTTGTTCCTGATACAGTCATCTCCATGCATTCTTCTGTCTCTATGTCTCAAAACTTTTTTCTGAGTTGGTTCATAAGGCCACTCCCTATTCAGGAATTTTACAAGACATCTATGCCTCTCAGAAATAGAGATCAACTCTTATAGAATCATAGAATCATAGAATAGTTTGGACTGGAAGGGACCTTTAAAGGTCATCTAGTCCAACCCCCCTGCCGTGGGCAGGGACATCTTCAACTAGATCAGGTTGCTCAGAGCCCCATCCAACCTGACCTTGAATGTTGCCAGGGATGGGGCATCTACCACCTCTCTGGGCAACTTGTTCCAGTGTTTCACTACCCTCATTGTAAAAAAAGTAGAAGGGTTGTTGTTGCTAAAGGATAAAACTGGAAGGCAAGGGTGATATTTTAGATCTCTGTTTTCCACATGACTAATAAATACAAATTCAACATCTCACTAATGGGTTTCCTTTTAAGTGCTCGGTCAGAACGATGTGAACGCGCCGTTTTGATAGGCTGGTAATAAAAATAACAAAAATCAAATTGAAGCACAGAAAACAACATTTCTAGATCAAAGCTAAAAAAAGTAAAAGCAGGGTCTAAAAGCTCAACATTATAGAAGCCAATGAAAGATGTAATTATACACAGAGTGAAAGAGATTGCATTAATGAAACCTTATATTGTAAAGTTACAGCCCGGAGCATAGCAGAGGGGCATACTCACCTCCCTCGACCTGCTGGCCATGCTTCTTTTGTTGCAGCCCGGGATACGGTTGGCCGTCTGGGCTGTGAGCGCACATTGCTGGCTCATGTCCAGCTTTTCATCCACCAGTACCCCCAGTCCTTCTCGGCAGGGCTGCTTTCAATCCCTTCATCCCCCAGCCTGTATTGATACCATGGGTTGTCCCAACCCAGGTGCAGGACATTGCACTTGGCCTTGTTGAACCTCATGAGGTTCACACGGGCCCACTTCTTGAGCTTGTCCAGGTCCCTCTGGATGATATCCCATCCCTCAAGCGTGTCAACCGCACCACTCAGCTTGGTGTCATCTGCAAATGAATGTAGTCAAATGGACATAGTTTTGAAATCCAGAGATGGAAGAAGGAGGGTGTTCTTTATTCTGTCAGCTGCACAGCAGCTCAGGGAGCATTTTTAAAAAATGCTTTTTCTGTTAAACATCCAAGGAATCTCAGATTGGCCAGGATTGATTGCTTATCCATCTCCACAAGGATGGAAGGCAAATGATCAACACGGCTTCTTGTCTTGGATTCTAAAAATATTTTGAAGATTTAATTGTGAGAAAATACCAATGGTTTTGTCTCACCTGCAAATTCCCAGTGTTGTCAGAAAGGTCAATAACTTTCTCTTGAGTTCTTTGGAGTGTGCTACAGAAGCTTTTTTAAAATGTAAGAAATTGTCTGGTCTTCCTTTTAGTAGTCCCAATACTTAAATTATCTTGTCAGAAAATGGATGAAGTAACCTTTAGAAGAGCTTTTTGTACCTAGGTTTTGCGATATTATTGTTTGATTATACTAGAATATTTATATTAGGTTATATTTGTATTTTTCTTATCCTTTCCTGAAAGGAGATCTTGGCAAGGTCCGGGTGGGAGATGATCTGGGTAGGAAAAAGCTGTCAAAAAAAAACCCCTTGAAAATGAGGAGTAGAATTTATAACAGCGTGCAAGTGTCCTTGTTCAGAAGAGGATGTCTAAATGACTTTGACCTTCTTTGTTTAGTTCCTGTGTTTGACTGAGTGGAACTTGAAAAAAATCTTTTATTTGCCTAAGACTATTTCCTTCTTAGTAAGAAACTTGAAATTGATTTTAACTTGACACATTTCTTCTCTGAAGTAATATAAAATCTTGTCTAATAAATGTATACAGAGGCTTTGTGGCCCATCAGGGTACCATGACATTCCAGTGTATTGATTCTGCAGTGTTAAAGGGTGACATATTTGGTGTTAACGGGCCATCAGAGTATTGGGATTTGAATTGTACACAGTAAGAAGCACTGACTTTCCTGTAACATGACAGGCTTTCTAAAGCAGTGGAAGTAACTGTATTCTTACATAATTCCTCGTGTAAACTTCAAAGATTAATAAGATTTTTCGTATAATCATCAGAAATTAAATTAATAAAATTAGAAACTCTTAGAAAAATTTCAGGAGATAGAATACTTATTGACCTGTAACAACGAAAACCATCCCACAGTTTGTCATTTGTAAAAATTCTTGACGTCCAGAAATTAAAATTCACTCTTAAAAGGAACATTCCCCCCTCCCCCCCCCCCCCCCGCAAAGTGTAATCTGTATCCTAGGTAAAGATCTTAACTTTTGTCAGTGTAGTTCATTTCAGCATACAGGGTTTGTTTACATTTCATGTAATGTCTTTTCTCTTTACTTTATATTGTAGGCTAAAGGCCCATAAGTGTAAAGCTGTAGCAATTTTGTGTTAAATTACAGGGCATCAAATGCTGATCAAAAGAGCATGTGGACTAGAAAGGGTTAAAAATTATCATCTTCTGGTTTACTATCCTTCAGGTGAAGTGTTCTTTTTAGTTTTAATGGCCTGGAGTGGTTTCTTTGGAAACAGCATTTTGATTATTTTTTTATTGTATTGTGTTGATTATAATTATTGTGCAGAAAAAATCAGCTAAGTCAAAATAGGAGTAGGTAGGAGTACCAGATTTATGGATTTAAAAGAGTCTATAGATCTCAACTTCCGGATTTTTGCATGTTCTTGCTGGTTTGTGTGCTTGAGTACCAGTTGTCCTGCAAAAGAGTATAGAAAGCATTTTATATTATATGTTTGCTGTGTTTTCTAACAACATAAGTATTTTGCTTAAGCAGATTTGCTAGGAAGTGACAGCTCTGAAAAATTTGACACAGTGGCTGCTGGAAGTATTTCATTTCCAGGCAATCTAAATAGTGCAGAAGGGGGAAAATGAAATATCACCGTATTTTAAAGATGACAGTTTTGTCAAAGATTCCTTTTCACTCTTCAACTTAAAAGAAATGGAGTAAATCAATTATATCTAAAATGTGTGCACTCCTTGAAGATGCACTACCTTTTTAGTTTCTTTTTTTTTTTTCTTCCCTCCTCTTTCCTTAAAAGCATAAGGGAGAACTTAGTAATGTAAACTTAGTAAATGTAAAACACACTGCATAATTCTACTGGTTTAATTTTTATCCCTAAATAGTTTTGAATCGTAACAGGCTTTCATGAAACATAGTTACATAGTGAGAACCTAAGTAAAATCTAGTAAGGTGAAACTGAAATGAAGTATTCTATTCTTCAGAATTATGTTGTTGCTCAGAAATCAGAGTATTTTGTGTTCAAATTCATTTCAGTAATACAAATTATATTTTAGGAATAAAATCAGGAGAATATTTTGGTCAGATCAGGTTTTCTAAATATTTTGTAATATTTTGTTTTAAAATAAATAATGAGATAGCTGTGCCAGATTTTTGACATGACATCCATCACTTTAGCAGGCTGGTAATAGGTTCTTGCCACTTACTTACATGGTTGGAACTCTCTAATGTAAGCCATAAATTTTTTTTTTAGAATATATTTTGTAACCATGTTTCATGTATGACGGCATGTCTTTGCTCCAAGACCTGGCCACTGTTACAAAGAATGCAGTTTTCTCCTGCATGATATCAGCAAACATAAAAAGTAGCAAGGAAAATATAGGCTTACTTCAGTGACTTTTACTTTACACCCTCTCAGTTTCATGGGTTCCTGCTGCACTTCTGTGCATCAAGAATCAGGAAGGTGACCTGGCCTGCTTGTTTCAATCTTCTTGCATGTTAACAAGCATCCTCAAAGACATTTTTTAAAAAGACCAACCTTAAAAGGAGGAGAGGGGGAAGAGTTTATTGAATATGGCTCTTCCTACTTGAGCAGATATAACTGCTCAAGATGAAGTTCCTGTTCATCCCAGTAACAGTGCAGTATATGTCCAGTGTATAGTTCTCTCCTGCTCCATTTTGATGTGGCACCAGACTTGGTGCTAGCATGTGTTCCCGTCACATTTAACATAGAAGAGAAATAATACATGGAAAGACTTTTTATAAAGCTATATAAAGTAAAAGCTACCCTGGTGTGGTACCCACAGTCCGTGCAGATACAGACAAGGAGACTCCAGAGTTCCTCTTGCTGCCATTTTCCTCGTGTTCCACAATGAATCAGTCATATTTAGTAGCCTGCTCCACAAAAGGGCTTAGCTATTCTATTATACTAAAACCTGTCATAGATATTTTCCTTCTTCTTAGTCCCCTCTACAATATCCCAAAATCAATTTACGTTATTTTAAATTTAGCAGGCCCAAGCAAAAAATCTACAGCCTTGGATTTCTCAAGTTCCTACCTGATACACAGAGAGGGCTTAAGTATTTTCCTTCCTGCAAAGCAGAGTTTTTTTCTTGGACCTAAACCATGTATTTGTTTGTTTCTAGGAAAGCCAGAAGTTGGAGAGTAACCACTATTTTTTTTTTTTTTTTTCCCCCTGGTACATGACATGAAGGCTTTAAGAAAAAGAACGACTCCAAAGGTCTCTCATTTTCTTGAAGAAGCTACTCATCCCACAGCTTTGAAAATAATGAAGAAACCTGTAACTGAAAAACTTCAACTGTTAAAGTTGCTTCTTCTAACTCTGCTCAGTAGTTACACAATTTTTTCCAAATATTTTGTGAATAGGCAGTTTTAAGTAGGGTTCTGCTGCTGTACTTCTCGCAGGGAAAGATGAATAGATTGTCACCTCCTAAGTGGAAATATTGAGAGTCCTGGAATAACTGCTCAATGACTGAGTAGTTTCTGTGTATTTCTAGCAAGTTTCTGTCTAGTTTACAGAGCTGGTATTTCCGTATTGTTTGCTGATAGAAGAATGGGAAAAAATGACAGTTGGACTTTCCTTTTTTTCTTGTAACACATGCTGGCTGTTTTTCAGCATTTCAGTACATCAGTGCATGATAGCTAACTACAGAAAGATGTCTTTCAAAATAATTTAGAAATTTCTCCACAAAGTTTTTCTGTTTGTGGGCATTCTGATTACAGAAGGAGGACTCAAATTAAAAGAAATAACTACTGAAAAGGTATCTGGAAAAAGGTTATGCAAATTTTAATATGAAATCAGCTTAATACTCTTGCTATTTGAAGAGAGAGAAGCCTTTCATTTGTAAAATGTTATACTGTGATGCAGAAAACCAATTATAATATACATGAAGTACGCACCTGTAATTAATTTCTGAGACATCCTTCTATTTGAAATAAATATTTAGAATTGCCACCTATCAACCTTGGCTGGTGTACTCCACTTGCCAGACAGGCTAGTCATAGTTTCATTGGTGTACATGTGTCTCCAGAAACTTATTCAGAAAAATATTTTTTATTCCATGCCCTTCCCACCCCAAGATATGGGGTAGCAGTTTTAACCTGTCTTAGTAATGAGTACTACAACTGATAATATGCTGAGTAGGGGCAGCCATGTAGAAATAAACTGGACTATGCTTCTGTAACTTACATTCATAGAGAAAGTCTTTTCACAGTATGCACACACTACATATTAGATGTAATTTAATATGAAAGAAGTGGAGAAACACTTAAGACTGATTTTGGGTCCTAAACAGCATTTTGCTGTTTCACTGGAAAAAGATGCTTTTTATTTTTGATCAAAAAGGAAAAAAAAACCCAAACAACCAACCCAAAACCCTAGACCAAAACAGCGTCTAGAGTTAATTCCATATTCCCACATACAAATTCTGTACATAAATTAATTTGTGGTGAGGAGTTTATGAGCAAAAGGATTAGTGGTCACCTAATATCTGTAAGCATGCAAAATAAGCTATGTTTGGATCATCAGAGTGCAAGCTAGTGTGAGGTAATTTAACTGATCTCACAAATATCTGAATGCAACTTTCATCGCATTCCACTGTTCAGCTATTTTGAAATGTGTACTGTTAGTACAATAGTCTGATTTGGACACATGATGTAATTTCACATATATAACTACTGTCAAATCTAGCTTAATTTTGGCCATTTTAGGTTTAATGTACAAGGATGTCCAAGAAATTAAAGGTCACGCCATTAACTGCTCATTTTTCTTTCTTTTTTTTTCTTTATTCTACATCATATATTAAAGATAGAAACAATTTTCTCTGTTTCCATTAACAAAAAGTGAATAGAGAAGAAAAAGCAATTACTTGCAGAATTTAAAATCCTTATGATAATTTGACAGACTTTAATTAAACCAATCTACCACACTGTGCTTCTAAGAGAGACTATGAAATAAGGTCTTATTTTTTAGGAGACACCATATTCATTGATAAAGAACTTCAAAAGTTGCAACTGATTTAGAAGCATGGAATTTATGTTTCCTTTGAAATGGAAGACATACATACAAAAACCCTCTTGTTTTGAACTTAATTTTAAGAAGGTGAACGGTTGATAATACAAACAGGTTTACACTGTCAGTGTAATAATTTCCATAGTATTTTGCATACATATAACATAGTATCTAAGGATCACTGTATTCTTTATAAACTTAGCTCATCATTATGATGGTTCCATAACATAAGTGTGTATTTAGATGAATGTATGGAGTAACTGAGAATTTATAAATCTTATAAACCTTTTGACTACAACTTGGAGGTACACTGAAGAGGGATTCAGGAAACCTAATTTCATTTTTTGTCTACTGAACAACACTCATCTTTAAATAATGTCATTTTATGAATCTATATTTTACATCCATGCTTTCTGTGATCTGTTCAAATAGTGGATTCAACCTATGCCCATCTGAAAGATACAGCCCGTCCCTGCTCTGACGTTTCTTTTCAAATTGGTGATAGACTGGTAACAGTGTTTACTTTTGTCTCCTTACATATTTTCTTAGTGGTCTTGCGTAATATTTTTTTTTTTCTGTTTTACTGCAACATCCCTACAAGGTGGGGTGTTGCCATGATCAGTGAGTTTTCTATGGTGAGAGTGATACCTAATTGTACTTTGGAATTTGATATAAAGGCTGGTAGGTCTGTCCTAGCCATTTCCTGCCTAAGGATCCTGTATAAAGCAATTAAACCCAGCCCCCCCTTACATCTTTCCCTCTCACTTCTTTCCATAACTTTTTCTTTTAGTTTTGGCCTCTCTGTAAGACTCTACCTTCAGAGTCCTGTGCCTTTGGCATAATCCTCTTTGCTGCCTGGAGGCTGGAGTTTTATCCACCTGGGAACAAGCAGCAGGTCTCCTGCTGCTCAGACAAAGTCTCAGCAGCATTATTGCATTTATTCTCCTCTCTAGTCAATCTCTTGCTTGCCCCCCTGAAGCAAGGGCAGGCGCGGGGTGGGGAGCATGAGAAGCCCTGAAGCCTGTTATACCCCAGGTATAGTAGGAGGGTCTATATTGAACAGGGATTACTGGCCCAGTGTCTCCAAAGGGCTGAAGTGTAAAGCATTCCTGTGAAGTCTGTTGTGCCCATGAGATGAAAAGTAATACTTCGCATTGCAAAGTAAGCACTAAATGTATCAGCTTGCTATTTCTGCAACATCATAGCAATCTGTTTTAAATATATCTATAAAGCATTTAATTCCATGAATAATGCTTCTATCACTCAAAAACATTTCTCTTGAAGTCCTCTTTGGCCTTGTATGTGCAAATGAAGACCTTAGTAAGCAACAAATTTAGTTGACAGATACCATTCCATGCAGATTATAAATTAGGCAATGATTAAAAAAGTTCCCTTTAAAGTAAAATTTATTAATGCCTTTAAAAAATAAAATTGCATTTAAAAAAATACATATTTGTCATTCACCTCAGGTTTTGCATACATTAGACACCGAAGTCTTGCCAATCTTTATTTTCTTTCCGTCTTGGCAAATGTATGATGGCTGGAGAAATTATAAACAAGTGTAATACTGTGTCTGAAGTGACAAAGGATCATTAGCAGGGAACACGGACATTTTGCCTTTAGGCAGATTAACTCTGGGTCTTGGAAAAGTACATTCCCTATTCAATCTATATGGTTTATTTTCTTCAGCATTGGCCTTCACTAGTAGGTGTAAACAATTGTAGTGCCACTGACAGGTAGGAGGAAGGTGGGGAAGGTGACGTGGAAATACTTTTCATACACATGTCTATGAGGTACAACATCTCAAGTACCTTCTCAGAGGCTCAGATGCACAAGTGTTAATTCTGTGTACAGGCATGAGAGGATTTTTTTTTTTTTTTTTTTTATGGAATAAATTACGTGATCAGGAAAATTATAAGGAATGAGAAAAGGGAGAAGGGAAGTCAGATAATCAAAGAGAGGTACCTTAGAGGGGTGTAGTCAGTATAGGAATAAAGGGCTGATAAATGCTAACTGAGATAGACATTAAGGGGATGATTAAAAGAAAACTTTATTAAGCTGTATTAACAAAACAAGAGCAAGAGAGAAGCAGGACAATTATTACACTTAGAGGTGAAAGATAATGTAGATGTGATGCAAAAATGAAATTAAAACTTTGCCTTAGTTTTAAACAAAGGTGATAATGAGAGGCAAAAGCTGGAAGTGGCTGAGATAAAAGCAAAACTTGGAGTCTGAGGTATGTAAGTCAAGGAGGAACAGATAAGCGTCATCACAGAATTCTGAGTGATATAGAACAAAACATCCCACGTCTTCTTGTAAATAAATCTGTTAGGGCAGAAATGGCGCTGTTTTGTTGGAGAAGAGCAAATACAGTATTTATATTTAAGTAGTGGGGAAGATGGAAAAGAAGGGATAAAGGTCTAAAAGTGTGACCTCATTTTTTACCAAACAGTAGAGCAGAATTTATATGAAAAAATTGAGTTGCTGATGTAAAGGAAGAAGGAAGATGGGATAGAATGGAAATTGAAAATGGCTTTACTGAAAGGGGTTCATACAAACCAATCTGATACCTTTCTTTGAAAAGATAACCAATTTTCTAGATAAAGAAAATTTAGTAGTCTCTGTCTTTGGACTTCAGCAAGCAGTTGATACTGTGCCACCTGGGAAATTATTTGTGCACCTGAGGAAGATGGGGATTACTAGAGGAATTACAAAATACATAAGAAATTCACTAAAATGAGATGACAATTGATGTTGTTGCAAAGGTAAACATTATAAATAGAGGGAAAGTTACTCACTTAGGTCAAGCATCAGTCTTAAAACTGACTTTGCTTTATGTTTTAACCTTCGTGCACAGAGTGCAAATGTAGTAATGAAACTTGATTATGAAACAAATATGATAAACAATGAGTTTCAGTGAGGATTATACTGTACTAGATGAAGGACTAGAAAACTTTTTAGACTGTAGCAATTAAAACTTAACAACTCAAAATACAATAGCAATAACAAGACAAGTTGTAAATTCCGTTAGGAAATCATGAGATGGAAGCAGTAGAAAAAGAGGAGAATTTAGTGAATTAAGCAGAGTTATTACGAGCACCAGTGTGACACAGGCAAATTTGCTTCTGCAACACAAGGCTGCATCAAGTTGTGTGCTGCTGTGAGAGAAACAGACATATTCATGTCATTCGAGGAGTCATTCATGAGACTTCATCTGAAAAATTGTTATATTATTCTGTTCAACCGTTTTCAGGAAGAATTAAGCTTACATTTAGAGATTCAGAAAGAGCTGTTTAATAACCGTGGAATATAGAGTTAGCTGTGCAAGATATGACTAAAAGGGCTTTACTTATTCAGACTTAAGGCTCTGGGAGACATGCTGTGGCAGGCTAAAATTGTATGGCAGAAGCTGTTACTATCCTCAAGGCATGAATACTTGAACCTCCTTTGAATCACTGTGTGAACCATTGCCTGGTATATTAGGGTAAACCAAAACTGGAATTCTTTTACTTTAATACACCCAGCTGAAGACTGCAATAGTATATGAGCTCATTCATAGGCATATCATATAACCCTGCCCTGAAGGCTTTAGTGCCCATCAGAAGGGTGGAGCAGATGGACGAGGGTGGTAACTATTCCCACCATCTGGTTTTAAGCCACTGCTACATATACCTCAGAGCCTTAAGAAAGTAAGTGGTGAGAGGAGATTTGATTGCTCTTCATAAAAATATTGGGAATAAATACCAGCAAAAAGTATTAAAGAACAATGTTGATACAATAGCAATGAATATATCACTGCATGTTTAGTCTAGAAATTGAAAAAAAGATTTCAACCCTTTGGAGGTATGGGTGATGTAAAAAGATCTTAATAGTTTTGAAATGGAACTTTATCTGTTTAGAAAAAGAATTATACAGATATTTTCCTTCCAGTATGTTCCTGTACTCCTAAGAAAAGGAAAAAAGAAAAGAAACAACAACAGAACATGGGCCAGGCTTTTCATGCCTCGGTTTCTTAACGATGGATTAAACTATTAGTAGCATTATCTACACCAAGATGAAGCTGCATTCTGTAAGCTGTTTAAAGAGCAGCACAAACCTCTCAGTGTGAGGTTTGCAGCATCAGAGGTATCTAAGGATATCAGTACTTGCTGTTTTGTTTTTCTGTGAGCTTTTTTTTTTTTTCTTGACATGGCAGTATTACTCAGTTTTCAAGGAAGTCCAGCGCTGGCTTAAGATTGTAATAAATAACTTAAATAGGTAACATTCTTATTATTACAATGCTTCTTAATGCATTAATTCAGTAGGGTAAGGTGACATAATTTTAATAAATGTATTACGGAAGTAATATGCAAACCATATGGAAGTTTGCATTATTTAGACTTTTTAGGTAGATTAATCCTGTGTTATTCCACTCTATGCCTTGTAAAAACTATTAGCAAGTTATATTTCTGAACACTGTCTACCTGAAATAAGTCAATGCATATGTATTGAAAATAGAACAATAATATCATTATACTGGATTGTAATGAAGACACTTCTGTGCTTCAGGAATTACTCCGTTGTAGTAAATAGCATTAAATATGTAACATTTTTATTATTACAATGCTTGTGTGAAAGTGGATGAGAGAGTTAAATGGGGTATTTTATATTTTGGTTTTCATTATACCTACTACTAGTAGAAGGTATATGTTTATGATTCATTTACAACATTTTGGGTTTTTTTAGAAAGAACTGATTGCTAAACAGTTAAGTATATCTGATTTTTTAATTCTAAGGTATAAATTCTTTAGTTTGGGGGGATAAATGAATTAATTTCAGGGCAACAGCGTGAACACAGTCTTTCCAACTCTAACCGCTGTCTTTGTGAGTCAGCAATCCTCTGGTGCTTAACATGAAGAGTGGTCAATACATCACCATATTACTGCAAAGTGTGACTATGAACAGAACATAATCCTAATATCCTAATAATAGGAAGTGGTGGGATTCACCAGATGCCTAAATGTTCAAAATTCATTCACAGGCATAATGTGAGCAGGAAATCAATAAACCAGAGAGTTGTAAAGATAATGAATGATACATGTTTATTTTACCAATTTTATGCTTGTAATGATAGGTTAAAAATGATAATTTGTTTATTTTTCTGTTTTTGGTATGAAATAGAAAGCTTAGTTTTGATGGACTTGATTTACCTTTTACTGAACATGCAGGAGTCAGCAGTAGGCACAATGAAGTTGCAAAACTAGATCCAGCTGATGCAAAGTAGTTAAGAATACGGCAAATTGAATTTTCGTAAGGTTAAATGAGAATACAGTCATGTTAAACTGTGTACTAAATCTAGGTGTGTTACCCTTTTAAGTTGATTTATTTAACTTTTTTTTCTTTTAAACTTTCATTATCGGGATTATTAATAGGTTTTCTTATATTAAATTAGACCATATCTATTACAGAAATTCTAATAACTAAAATCTATGCATCTTTTTGTGATCATATGCAGCAGTCCTCACTCATTTCTTATTCAGACAAACTTTTCATCAGTTTCAATTTGCCTGGTTTTTTTACCATACGTATGGCCTTTAATGATTCACAAATATTGTACAAATGGTACAACATAAAGGTATTGAATATTTTATTTACTGGTTAATTTTCTTCTGTTTGTTTAAGAATATGAGAATTAATATTCCTTATTCAATGTGTATATTCTAAGGAGATACATTCAATACACTTCCTGTAGTTCCCCATATCTTACTTTGATTTCTGTCACAAACTGAAAATGAAGCTGTGTGTGTAAAAGAAGTTTAAAAATAGGTTAGAAACATCTTGTGAAATGTAACAGGAAATCTATGGAGATATATTTTTATCTGGCATTTGCTGTAGTGGGCAAAAATGAGCATGTTGTGCCTTTCAGTTCCGTTTAAGACACGTTGAATGTTGCAGAAACTTGTAATGTCTCAAATTTTTAGTAATACACACACATCAATCAGAATAATATATAATATATACTGTGATCATAATGTATTTACAGACAGATTTAGTGCTAAGAATAAAGTGAGATGAGCGGCAAAAAAAAAATCAATGATAAAAAGGTGCTTGCAAAAGTTAATCATTCTGAGTTTGTAGCAATATGTTGTGGCTGTGATCATCTACACTCTTAAAAAGTGTGGCTTCTCACTTATTTAATGAAAAATAATTACATATAATAGCAAATATATCACTAATACTAAAAGTTCACTTCCCAATGGCAATGAATATGTAAGTTAAGGAAAAAGAAGAAACAGGTATAAATACCCATGAATAAATTTGGGGTTGTTATTACAATAATTTTTATATACTGCAGCATTGAAATTCTAGAACAGATTTCCCATTGAAATATTCATGCAAGAAAATTGTAACCTATCAAGGAAATATGTGAGATTATGCCTATGATAAACAGAAACTGGACTCAGTATGTAGTAAGAAATTTCCAGGCCTGTATTTCAGTATTATGGACTGCATTAGTGGAGAACTGCAAGCATCTTGCTCATGAAAACTGAGGTAGTGACTCTCAAGTCTTCATTTAACTCTTTGGTGTATGAGCATTTTCATGCTGGGAAATGGGAGGAAGAACAAGACAGTAATATAAATTTCCTGGAAATGAGCAAGATTCTTCAACTGCCATAGAAAAGTGAGGAAAACAGCAGCTCATTTCACAGAAATTCAGAGAGGAAGAGAAGATAATTTTCTAATTTTTTCCATTAATCATTATGTATAGATGCTTCTACATTAATGATACAGAACACAGGAACAGGTTTTTTGGGTGTGAGCTTGACTTGAGTCTATATCTGGAGTCCTGCTGTACATATTTTAGTGCACCACTGATCCTTTTGAAGCATTGTCTTCCTTGTCTTCCTTCCAGCATTGTCTTCAGTGTGTCATGTGGTGCATAGCACTTGCAATCATGCAGATGCAAGATCCTCCATCAGTTTGCTCTCTATTCCTGCATAGTGTACGCCTAAGATTGCCAAGTGGTACAACTTTGTTGCTCATTAAGATGCAATGCAGAGAGGCACAACAAACTGCACTGTCATCCTTCCTTTTTTATACTACATCAGCAAGTAATATAGACACACACACTGAGACTGCCATGATTATTTGAATTTGTGAGGATATAATATATTGCATTTTTGATAAAAAAGATTCAACACTTTGTCTAGTATGTGTCAGGTAATTGTTTTTGCTTGTTTTAGCTTTTCTCTTGCATTGATTTATGATTTGATTTGCTAACTGAAAAAATAGCATGAGTATCTGTCATAAAAAAGAGCTCTAATTATAGAAAAAATCTGTTACATTTATGAATCTTTTTGACCTCAGAAATATCTTATGAATGCACTGAATGCTCACAATTGTATCTTGGAGAAAGATATTTAAAATACATGTTAGCAGATTCCTGTTGATTGCATACTGGACAAGTCTACTATTCCAGTGAATGCATTCTCCTTAAAGTTGGCAAAATTTACTTTTATATGAATTTGAATAACTGTTGAAGTTAGCAATTTTGAGGTTCTCAATGTACTTAAATGATAGATAGAGAGATAGATCGATCAAGATAGATAGATAGATGGATAGATAGATAGGTGCATTACTTATATTTCAATAAAACTTTTTTTGGACAGTTAAGCGTTTTTGCCATTTAGTCAAGCTAAGACAGTGGAAACTGAACAAAGAGGTCTGCATACAATTGGATTGATGATGATGATGAATTTTACTGAGGCATAAATATATTTCTTCTGCAACCAAAGCAGAATGTTTTCTTTGCTAGTTCCAGATGGCTTCCTGTAAGAAGATCATATTTAGATTGAGGAACAGACGTTACTTATTTGAGGACATTTGGGAGTCTTTTATGGATTATGTTCATATGTAGAGATGCTTGACATTGCTATCCTTACACTTGTGTAATTTGGTTTTAACGTTGCATATGTGTAATAGATTAGAAGTGATACATTAAAATATTGGAAAATAAGGACTTAGTAGTGAGTGATGTAAAATAAATATAAATTATTAATAATAGAAAAATACTGGAAAAGCTGAAAGACTATCTGGTGAATGCTAACCAAACATGTTATGTAACCGACACGTAATGGGTTAATGTTTTTATGTGTAGATGACCCGTTTCTGACTGATATTTTAAGAGCTGTTTTTGAAGAATATATTGGACAGAAACCTTGACTGTTTATTAGTACATGTGCATGTCTCTTTAGTGTCTCATTTCCTTCATAAACATATTGATTGAAGTGACTCAAAGGAAGCACGTTTTCTGTTAGTTCTCCATTTTCTTTATGTCCATCTTAGAATCATAGAATCATAGAA
>NW_009222278.1:0-20115 GCF_000690835.1 Fulmarus glacialis | reverse complement strand
CATAGCTAAACATAGCGAAATAAAACATATATAGCCTCAGTCATTAGCATCTCCAATTGGCTGAAGTCAGGAGGCTCGGCTCTGCACACCTACTTTGGGAAAGCTCACAGTGGCATTAAGTAATAATTTGTTATCACAGGAAATTCAGGACTGTATTCAAATTGTTTACACTTCAGTGAAAGAAATACCTGCTTTTACTCAGTTTCCTTTGAAATGTTTCGTAACAGAAAAATTCTGAGCATTGTTTCCCGACTATTATGATATTCCAAGATTTCATTTCTTTCTAATCTGAGAATTTATGAATATAAAAGGAAATCAGCATCTTTTGTAGGTTTTGGGGGTTTTGCATAAACAATTTTGAATCTCTCTGGAAGAATCAATGAACATCTAAGCTTCTCCTTTTTAGCTTCTCTTGGCTGTTTAAATATTAATAGACAAGAGACTGACCTTCAGTCCTGCTGCTGAATCATGGAAGCTGAAAAGTGGAATCAATACATCTTTGTGCCAATGATTAACTGATCACAGATTGGAAAACTGTCAGCTCAATTTTCATATTGCCAAATGCTTGATTTAATTTTTTCTGTGTAAAAATCATTCCAGTTAGAACCTCAATATAGTAAGCGACTTTAAGCACTTTGAAATGAGTTGTAGGACTTACTTAAAAATGTTATTGAACTGGGAGCTAAAAGTTCAGATCTACAAAAACCGTTAGTCCAGTCCAGATAAACTTCAGCACTTCTGCTGAAGTCAATGGGGCTACTTGTAGGCTCAAAGCTGAGCATACGCGTAAGTGTTTCTCCTGAATAAGGTACTGCTGGATTGTAAGAACTGAGATTTTTATTATTATTGCAGAGTGCTAACTAGCACTGGCTTTTTCTTCTTTCTTTCACAGAGATACGGATATGGTGGATGGGTACAGCTGGATCATCACTGTAAGGTTTGGGCTGTTTGGTGCTCTAAGCTGATCTTGTGTTGTCATCAGGAATACAAACTCACAGTAAATCTATTAAAAAGCAAAGTGGCAATAAGATTGGCTATGTCTTTGATACAGATTTCTCTAGAGGTCTATCTTCTGTGAAGTAGAATCACTCCAAGTCCTAATATACCTCAGCAGAACTTTTTGCTTAAGAGGTGAAACTCACATTCTCTTCTATGAACCAGTATCCATTTTTCATAGATTTGGGGACCATTATGTAGAAAAGTAGGAGTCTGAGGTATATTGGCAAGTAAACGGCAGACTGGGTCTGATTTTACTTCATCTTTCTGTCACCATCCACTCTATGAACTTTACAAAGGCACTTCTGAGCTACGTTAGTACAACTGGAACAACATGTCTCCAGATGCCATGAGTCTAAGCTAACAGTCCATCTGCATTCAGAATCCATCCTGCTGGTACTGAAGTTAGCAGAATACATGTATTTACTCTGATGGGCACAGAACTGGTTTCTTAAAGGCTTGATTCTGATCTCACTCAGAGTAGAGCAAATCAGCAATAATGTCAATGACATTCACAGTGACACAACAATGTAAAACTTCTGAAAAGAAGATCAAAATGTTGCAGTTTATCTTTTTATAAGAGCATTAAAAAATTACCAGTATTAGTGCTTTTTTTTACAGGAGGGCACAAGGACCTAAGAGAGGTAAGGCTGATATGGCAAAATAATTCCCTTCGTACATTACTATGTAGGTTAACTGTACCAGCTAGTTTTAAAGATGTTACCTCTGTTACCATATAGTAACTTCGGCATTTAGATATCCCTGTCTATCTCAAACACTGTCACAGGAAGCCAGCTTCCGCCTGTGATCTGTCAGCTCCCCAGTCCTAGGAATCTTTTGGAGACCCTGTCACTGCAAATGGCATTGGCCTCTGGAAGGAGGGAGAATAGAAAGATGGCATTAAAAAGAGGTCTTGGGAGACCTCAGTTCACTTTCCACCTCACTTCATAGGTACCTGTCCTAATTTGAAAAACTTCATCTCTAATTGCCTACCACAGGAGTGTTGTGAGTTGTACAGATACAGAAAGGATAAAAGCAATGCAAGGTATTAGCCAGATAATTAAGGAAAAAATACGAAGATAACAGAGGTTGGGTAGATAAGAGCAGAAGGAACAATTTGGATATAGTAGGCTGCAAGACAAAAGATGCAAAGTTAAAAGCATGAATAGCTCAACAAAAAGTGTCAGCGCATAACTCACCTACAGCTTGTGAAGAGTGCAAATAACTGGCTAAACCCAGCTATGTTATGTAATGGCAGGCTGTATGCACAGTGTTATCTGTCTCCGTCTTCTGAAATGCAGACATGATCTCAATATAGGAATTCTATACTGAAAACTAGAGTGATAAGTGATAGAAAGATTTAGCATTTAGCATTTTCAGGGTGACAGTGCCTCTTCCTGTCTGGGTGACCTTATAAAGAAAATAGTACCCAATCTTCTTCTTGTTTCTTATTTGACTTGGTTAATTCATTCATTCTCTGTAGACGTTTAACTTTTATTGTCTTTAGAGAAGCAAGACTTGCATTTTCCAGGTAATCAAGGTATTTAAATATATAATGCCTGTCAATTTCAGTGGAACTAGACATTCCCTCATCTCCTTGTCACTTTGGAAAACCATACTTCTTTGTGACTGTATATATGCATATATAAACTGAAAAAAAGCTGATAAAAGGGATACAACATTGTGTCTATTTATTGCAACCTAATGATATACACACTGTTGTCATTCTATAACATGCAAGGCTATGCTGTCAAATGCCTAACAACCATTTACAAAAAAGGACCACAGAATATGAAGGTTGGGACCAAGAATGAGGAGCAAACAAACATTATGCTGAAATTTCACATCTGAGTCTAAGCAGGCATAGGAGGGCTGAACCAAAGTGTGGATGGCACAGCTCCTGAGATACATGGTAGGTGCAGGAAGGGGAGAATTGTTGGAGACATTTTTAGCAGCTTAGCTGTTTGTTACAGGTCTGACGCTAAAATTTCTTGCTAAAAATAGTTTGCAAAGGAACTTTGTGGCAAGTCAATAATAGCCTTATACACTCTGCAGAGAATTCTGTCTAGCCTACTTCTGTCTGAAAATGTTGCGTGAAAAAAGTGCATGGCAAAATAAAATCCTATTCAGATATGTGGAGCTGGGGAAGTTAACTCTTAAGATTAAAAAAAAGCAAAAGCTTCTCATATTGTTCTGTGAAGAAGCATCAGGGTCAAACTGAAAGAAAAGAATTACATGCATTTTTAAAGAAGTGCAATTTGGGATGTGACTGAGTAATTTAGTGATTGGATAATTTTAAATGTAGCTTGCTGAACCAAATCAGCCTGCTGGACTTAATTCTTGAATATCTCTCTCTTAATTTCCACATAAATTAATTAAAGCCTTAAATATCAGATAATGTTTAGAATGGGATAGAATAGAATAGGAATAGAATAAAATAGAATAGGATGATAGAATTCTTCAGCTGTGGACTTAGAAAATTGTGTTAACCTTACAAATAAAAATCTCATGTCTTTTATGAGATTTTCAGCACTGCATCCATTGCTTTGAAACCTGAAAATTTTTTTCCTGATCCATATTTCATTCTTACTACTGCAAAAAACTCTGAGAATTGTTTCCCAGTTGAGGTGTCTGAGTAATTTCTCATTTTAAAAATATCAGGTGCAGGTTAGTGGCAGTGTCTAGAGACTATAGCAGTATGACTCATTTTCCAGTCACAGTGTTGCTGGACCAGATCTTTCCATCCTTACATACACACGCATTAATCTATTCAGATGATCACGTTTTGCTTTCCTGCATAATCAAGTCAACAATTAAGTTGCCAACATAAAATGCTGTGAGCTTAGCCTTGACCTGTAGTGTGTTCACAAAGAATCAGTTAAGGCAAATGAAAATAGCAAACTGTTCAACTAATTCTTCAATGAGAACAGCACATGGCTTATTAGAAACCTTTCCTATATTGCAAACCCTGTTGCAGCATTCAGAGAACAACTATTTATCTCAGCATTTAGGTATGAGCACTGTCAAAGTTGGTAGTAAAATTGCGATCTATCTTATATTGTTTCCAGTATTAGTAGAAGAAAATATATATGAGCAGATCAGCTGCTACGCCTTAGCTATGTCTGAGGAAATAATTGTCACCTGTGTTCACAGAAATACAGTAACCCAGTAAAGTCCATACGATCTGTTCGTATGCGATGCAATGCTCTGTTCTACTCTGTCTTCTTCTCTACTCACACCCCAAATACTTTTCTGTTTATTAGGCAATCTGCAGCAATGTGCTGATCTTTTTTTAATGTATCGGAGTGTATGGCTAGAGTAAACCTTTCTGTCAGGTTGGAAAATCAATTTTACAAGAACCTGAAGTATTTTACCAGAGGATCAGGACTATGTAGTTGTTATTACTAACTGTAATATTTCAAGTGATTTTCACAACCTGTGATACAGCTAACAAGTAACTTGACAGTTTGCCAAGGCAGCACAGTTAGATTTGTTGAAGAAAGCTTTAAAATATTCATTAGGGCAGTATATTTGTGAATGATGTATGAAGTTAATAACAAATTCAAGGTTAAGAACAGTCTGACTTCTCAGAAGGAGGGGACAGAAACCCAGCTCTGCGAGAAGTAGTGAAATTTTATTAGTTATTTCTGGTTTAGCATACTAGTAGGGAATATTCTGATTTAACAGATTTTTTTATTTAGAAAAATAGACAGGATCCTAAATAAACTGGTTTTGTGAGGAAAAATAAAGTGGCCTTTGGAGAGACAGAATTCCCTTTCCAGAAGGGTCAGAAGACTGCCCTGCGCTTAGCTTCTGTTTACGGTGAAGGTGAAGGAATAGCTGCTGTGTTTTCTCATGTGGTTTTCAATTTTCAACTGCAGATGCAGTGTGTTCTCTGTCCAATACATCTGCTGCATGACCACCCTTACCCATCCCAAATACACAGGGACATGTGGATCTTCTGACTTTCATCCATTTCCATTTATCCCTATAATAACTTCAAGCAACCAAGAAATACTCAGGCCTTGCAAGTATTGGTGAATTATATCTCATCAATTTGTGCAAGTGCAAGCCAACAGAAAGACTGTTTTGTCTGTCTGTACAAGTCCGTAGAAGCATATGGATACCTACAACTGTAACAGACAATTTACTTTGCTTAATGTGATAACACTGTGCCTACTCAACCTCTTTGGACAATTGACAAATCAACCAAAAATCAAGTTTAAAAGGGAAGTTTCCATGTTCATAGTTAAAGGAACAGTATTAAATTTCATTACCTTGATAATATTTTGAACTTTGTAGGTTTGGGAATTGGTGGCATATGCGGAAGGTATTACACTAATTCAGGTAATGGTTTTATACTGCGTTTAGGTTTTGTTTGGGGTTTTTTTCCCCAAATACAAAATCTTCAATAATTCTTTTTTTCGCAAGGAGAAAATGTAATCTGAAGACAACATAATAGGTCTCCTTTTTTCTCAGTATCACTGGTGATATGAAACAACTGGACTGAAATTAACAGAGTTGCACAATTATTTCTGTAGTTACTGGAATCATCGGGATGCTATTGACTTTAAAAGAATACACACATACCCAAGGGGAAAATTTAGCACAGATTTAATTAGAGTATTCTTTTGAGGTTAAAATTTGGTTTCAGGATAAACTTGAATTAAGGTACCTGATATCTTTTCCAAACAAATGTAGTGTGATATACATTGCAAAAGAAAGGGGATTTTTTTATTGTGAAGAATTAAATCTGAACTATAAATTACTGTTTTATTAATGACTATTTTAAAATAGTCTTTGATTAAAAATACCCACTGAATAAAAATAAAAGAACAAAATTTTGTCACTGAGTTTCTGTAGAGAGCACAATATACTCAAGCAACTATAAATTAGCATGTACTACTTTGTCACATTTATAATATATGAAAATGTCATTTCACAGGGACAGGCAAAGATGATGAAGGATGGAAAGGTTTTTAGAGTTATTCACGAGAACTGCTGGGATCCAGAAGTACGGATTAAAGAGATGGACCTATCAGGTACCTCCATAAAGGAATTGAAATCATTGTGTCTCATTTAGAATAATAGCAACTTCTCTGTTGATTAACATCTGAAAGCGCTCAATAACAATATCAAAACTAAAAGATTTAGCATACTGATTCATTAGTTTAAATCTGTTGAAAGTCAGTGAAAACTGATATGCTTTATATTCAGACTCAAATGGGACATGTTCCCATAACTTTCCTCATTTTCAGTAGCAATTTATTCCCCACTGATTTTGGTGTGATTGTTAGCACAGTAAGGAATTAATTGACATAAGTAAGGATGACTGACTGTGGACTTGAAAAGGCAACATACATTCCAGGTGTAGAAGTGACTTACGTAAAAGAGGAAGCCCTTTCATTTTTGTTCCAAATGTTAACAAGATTTTGCTTACTCATAGGATTTTTTGTATGTTTGTTTCCTTTTCTAATATTTTTTTCTTTTTAGATGTTGCAACTTCATTCTGTATTTTTGCTAGAGGACTCTGAGCCTAGAGAACTGATACAATTACTTTCTCAGAAAAGAGAGTTTTCCTGATTTAGAAAGAAACTTAACCAGATGCCAAATTTGCAAATTTGTTTTCCATCAAGTTACTGACATGCCACTAAATAAGGTTTGTAAGATGGGAAACTGAGAATGAGAGAAGGAACTTTTAGTCTGGTGGATTACTTTTGTTAGATCTTATTAACACTCTAATTCCAAATTACTTTTGTGAGAGAAATATTGTTACTAAAGATTATTTTTTCTTAGATTGAGGCCTGAATAATTCCCTACATCAGTTTCTCAGTAGATGCAACTTGAATATCTTCTCTGACTTTTCATAAAGAATAAACACCTGAATTACTTCAAAGAGCAGATATTTTATAAGTAGCATCTTTATGATTATTGTTTCCTTCTCTCAAGGGATAGCATGTTAGGAGATACTTTGGGTCATTCTCCTTATGGAAGTTTACTGCAACACATAACACATGCCAATTTAGGAACTCAAGGGCTGGTGGGCAATTTATGTAAAGACAACTTAGAATTTTCAAGTACCTCATTTTCACCCTGGAGAAGCAGTATTTCAAACTCCAACCATTAGACATTTAATAGGAATGCTAGAATGTCTTTGCAACCTCTCTGAAATATGCTGCCTTGACTAGATTGTAATCATTCCCTGAGTTAGCTCAGGGATTTTGGGGATTACCACATCATTCAACAACAGTGTGGATCATAAATAGTCTTTGGGCATCTTTCCCTTTCAGATATTTCCCTCAACACTAATGGCAAAAAAACAAAAAACAAAACAATTCTGCCCCACTATTTGCTGTAGACAAAGGGAAAACACAGGAGCAATTTTTTTCAAATTTTTGCAACAGCTCTCCAGAAAAGAAAATGTATCATAAAGCCAACAGCACGATATTTCTCCACAAACTAAACAGTGCTCACTTGGTTAAAAAAAAAAAAAAATCTAAAACTGTGTGTTACAGCACCATCTGGTGACTTGTGCCATAAAAATGTCCCCATTTATTACAGCACTCCAGAGATACAGGCATCAGCCAATTAAGTGTAAAAAATAGGTCTTACTGTTTTTCATTCTTACTGTTCACCTAATGATAAAGACTATGGGCCGCATTTACTCTTTTTCGGTTTACAAAGCTGTAGCTACTTAGTTCAAAGACCGTTTTCTGTAACAAGGCCAAGATAGATTATACCCAAAAATTTAACCTCCAAACATGGCATAATTTTGGAACAAAGATGCAAGGAGTCTCCCAGCTGAACAAAACTAGTATCAGTCACTGTAAGGTATTATTAACTCAGAGAGATAACTTACAGCTTGGTTGCTAAAAGGCTTTGTGCAATGCCCAAGAAATCTTGCCAGTAATAAGAAATGGTAGCCAATGTACCAAAGAGACTAAATTAGTTCTGTCCTAGGTCTATTTGGTATACAAACCTGCATAAAGAAAATCAATTTAAAAAGCTATCATCAAGGTAATTCAATAAAACAAGCTGCAGAGGAAATTAACATCACAGTTCTGTGACACAAATCATCACAATTTTAGTGGAGAAAATCTTTCAGTTAATCCTAACTGCCTTTTCCTACTATTTTATCCTTTGTAAAACCCTCTGAAGAGGGTATAAAGTAGAGGTTTTTCTGTGCTGATTCTTCTTCTTCCTAAAGCTAGTGTCTAGGAATGTTCAGCCTGGAAATCTGCCTTTAAGATTTATGTTAAATTTGCTCAGAAGTGTAAAAATGGATTGAAACCAGATACAATGCTTATTGTGGAAAACATGGTGAATGTTCTCAAACATACTAATCAAGTGTCCAGTAGCATATTGGTGGATAATACAACTTAGGCTGTACTTCGGTATATATGTAATTTTGTAGACCTAATCCTTAAGCCCAAACTACTGCTGCTGTAGATAATATTAATCAGATCTTGTAAGAGAGATGCCTGAGTTAGCTTCCCCTCTTGTTTCCTACTTAAAATACTGAGATGGAGGATAAATCATTTTGTTAAACATTCAAATGCTTTGGCAAGGTCATTGTCTTAGAAGAAATTCTCGTAGGGTTTTTCTGCCATCTTTTGCATTAGTAGTCTCATTATTAACTACCAAGTTAAATTTTTTAAAGCATGACAAAATATGTGCATAAATATTACAAACAGACCTAAAATTTTAAAAAAATTACAGTTTTGCATGTAACTATTTAGTGAAGTCCTAATTATTGTTTATTGTTTCTTCTGTTGTTAATCTGCTAGGTTTGTTGTGTTCATTCCTGTAACCCGTCACACACAAAGTTACAGTACAGATTTGTGTCTGAACAGAAACCAAACAACATAGACTTAATTCTCTTTATTGCTAACATCCAAGTTATTTCTAAAAACAGGCAGATTTTCTTATACTTACAACCTCAGTAGTCCAGACACAGGATGAATGAAACCTAATACAATATAGCTTTGGGGAACACTTAGGAAAATATTGTTTAACAACCATTGTTAACATAACGTTGTTTATCTTTGAGCTAATTTACACATTTATTTATTAAATATATATGATAAATGTGACCCCAAAGTAAACTTAAGATACTTAAGATACAATGTATTCTGTTGGTTTAACGTCACATTCATTTATGTGAGAGTAACATTGAATTGCTATTTTAATTAATTGTACACGTGCGTACCAAAGTTCTAAAATGAAAATAGTGTCACAAATAATATAGTATGAGTATGAAAGTGTTATTTTTCTTTCTACTTAGCAAAAATATTCCAATCCTAATAAAATGATACACTACAAGATTTATTACCATGATCCTTAATTAGCAAAAAAACGATTCTATGCATGTCACTGTTAAATCAGTCTTTCTTACCATTAAAGCTTTTACCTTCTACCTTTGAAACCAAAATGCTTTCTTATTTTTAACATTTTACCAAAAAAAAAGGAAACATTAACAACTGTTTTTTCTTACTCAGGAGTCACAGTCCAAGTCCTTTCCACAGTCCCTGTAATGTTCAGCTACTGGGTAGGTTTCTACTAGCATATTTTGTAATTCATATGTTAAAAAATTTTTTAAAAATAAATGCATCCTCCTATAAATTAGGTGACTGAAGTAGTCACTAGAGCACTGAAGTACATGCGGAATTGTTCTGCTGTGAAAAACAAAAGACAAAAAAATAGTCCAGGTATCAGAAGAGCCAGCAGGGTGTCCTGCCAAAGCTCCACTCTGGAGTACACTCAGTAAGAAAGAATGAGACAACAGAATTTCTTCTGGGGACCTTATGGGGGTAGCTGGAAACAGGAAGAGAGAATTTACACAGCATGAATCCATGGTTAGCAGGTAGACATATATGTACAGATGCCAGGAAAGCTAGGCATCAATCAATATTTTCTCATGAAAAAAAGTAGTAAAAGATATATTTGTGGTCTTGTCCCACTTTCTTTTAAATGTGGCATGGGACTCATTGACCTAGAATGCTTTGAATCTTAAAATTCAGTAGCAAATTTAAATTAATATGTTCCCTGCATGGTGATCTTGAATGCATCAAAGAAATAAAAACAGTCTGGGAAGATAAATCATAGCAAAATGCAGTTCTAAATACATTCTCCATGTGACTATTTAGCTACATGTACATGTTGAGTTGTTATATGTAAACAGATATGCTACATTAAAAATTGTTGTGTTAAGCCCACATATAAGTAGTACCACTGATCTTCACAATTTCTTGTTGGGTGACATATCTTTAAAATTTTATTATGGTATTTATGGGAATATTTTCCATTAAATATGTATTAGGGGGGAAATGAAAAACCAATTGTATGGATATTGCAGTTCCCTTATTAGAATTATGACTGTTATCTCCTTCTAAATGTTAGAGAGGTTTGCTTAAGTTTTCCCTGTAGAATTCTTATGCTCCAGCATCTCACATTTCTTGTTTTTATCTCTTCAACTCCAATAATAGGAGAGTAAATATTTTAAACATTCCTATGTTTAAAAATTATATGCTAAGCTTTTTGCATTGGGATAAACAAAAACAGAGGACTGGTTGACACAAAAGACCAGATACTTAAGTGCTTTATTACACTCATCCTGAGTAGTAAAGGCAATAGCAGTTGATAAAATATTCAAGACAAGAAGCAGAACTGCACCCAGAGGTTTTAAAGTGAGGCAGAATTTAGCCCTACTGGTTTCCAGCTATTCAGAACTGTAAAGTAAATTTTAGGTTCAAACCCTGTTTCTGAATTGTTTGCAGTGGCATTTATCCAATATCTTCCAAAGGTGATAACATTTGAGAACTATATTTTAATATACTATTCTGCTTAATATCTTACCAGGCCAAACCTCAAGATACTTTAGATCTAGCCCAGATATTAAATAATGACTTAGCTGCTACAGTAAAAAAGTACCCCAAGAGGTTTATCGGCTTGGGTACATTACCTTTGCAAGCTCCAGACCTGGCTGTGAAGGAAATGCATCGCTGCGTGAATGAACTTGGATTTCCTGGAGTACAAATAGGATCTCATGTCAATGAATGGGACCTGAATGCACCAGAACTGTACGATATTTATGCTGTGAGTAGATGTTTCTTTCCTTATTTTGGGGAATTCTGTGATACAGAATTCTGTCTAAAAATACCTTGGGACATACTCAGTCATCAACTAAATTTATAGATACATGGAAACAATTGAGCCTTCTAATCTGCTTAATGATCAGAGAGATTCAGCTTTAATTATATATGATAATTTATTATAGGATATAATGACAATAATACAATATAAAACATTCTGAAACATACTTTATAATAATGAATAACAAAATCTTTTTATGATATGAGTTCTCACTGTAGAGTTGCCTTCTTGGTTTGTGAGGACAATTGCAGTATCAAATAAAGCATTTCTGCACTGTTTGCTTTTGGGTTCAAGTTACTGTATCCAATCCTATTGAGATAATCAATAAAACTCCCTGAGATTTTCAGAGATACCTATAGAGCCAAAGTACCATACAGAATTATGCAAATGGGACCAAAAGTTCCAAACTGAATGTATTGATTATAAAATGAATTTATAGATTGCATTTCTTAAATAGCCTGAGGTCCAGATGAGAATGGTCATTTGTCTAAATTGTGAGGTTTAATCAATGTACATTCTGTATCTGTTTCACAGGTTATTATAGCTGTCAGCTTGAAATTGATCCATAGAGGTTATTTTTCAGAATGCTCAATTTATTCAACAACTCTGTTAGTGCAGCATCTGGACTATTTGTTTTTATGGTCATATACAATCATATACACTCTTGGAGATGCACACATTCACAGAATCACAGCATGGCTGAGGTTGGAAGGGACCTCTGGAAATCATCTGGTCCAGCCCCTTGCTCAAGCAGGGCCACCTAGAGCCAGATGCCCAGGACCATGCCCAGATGGCTTTTGAATATCTCCAAGGATGGAGACTCCACAACCTCTCTGGGCAACCTGTGCCAGTGCTCAGTCAGCCTCACAGTAAAAAAGTGTTTCCTGATGTTCAGAGGGAACTTCCTGTGTTTCAGTTTGTGCCCATTGCCTCTGGTCCTGTCACAAGGCACCACAGAAGGGAGCCTGGCTCCATCTTCTTTACACCCTCCCTTCAGGTATTTATATACATTGATGAGATCCCTGCTGAGCCTTCTCTTCTTGGGGCTAAACAGTCCCAGCTCTCTCAGCATTTCCTTATAGGAGAGGTGCTCCAGTCCCTTTGTCATCTTTGGACTCTCCACTAGCTCCATGTCTCTCTTGTGCTGAGATCCCTCGCTTGTACTAGGATCTCTCTCTTATACTGTACATTCTTCAGCTTATGTTTAACACATAGGAAGTAACCTCTATTGCTTTCAGAAACATCCCCGGATAATAAAGATTGTGAAATTAAGCCATATTTGATAATGAACTTTATCAATCTACGAAGCCAGTTACTGAATTGCTATTTTTAGTTTACAAATGTAGATGGCAATTACTCCCTACAATCCAAAAGTTGCAGCTTTATTTATGCATGTATGGGTAAATAAACCCAAATTTTTCAAATGCATGATAATCTCCTTAGCAACAAGAGGAGGTCCAGAAATACATCTGACAAAATGAAGCTGTTAAATCCTGGTTAAGCATATGAATGATTCTGATGACTATATATTTAAATTTAAGCACATAGTTAAATTACTCAGTCAGAATTATCATCCTATATTGTTCTTCTGTTTTCCTTTCCAAAGATGTCAGTAATTTTGGAAAAATTAATATACTTGAGTGGAGATGGATTATTGATCGGAATACAGCTAGATTTCAAACTCTTAGGGTGGATTAGGAATAGTTTTAACTTTTTTTTAAGCCAGGCAGAGGGCCAAAGGGGACAAATGTAGTGCAACAGCAATGAAAATTCCTGAATGCAGCTGGAACAATTCTGCAAAACGATCCTAAAATGATTCTATAAAACATTATGAGAATTCATCCTCGTATGTGTAATGAAACCAAAAGAATATTAGTTTGAACCGAGTTTTATACTTCAGGATGGCTGACAAATACAGCTAAAAAAGCATTTTTGTACTGCATTAATCTGCAGAACACTTGGCTTACTAAAAAGATATTATCATCAGTGTTTCCAATCCTGTAGTCTCAAAAAGAACTATGCAACTGAGTGAGGACTTCAGGATATGGCCCAGAGGAGTAAATATATCCAACTATTGCTTATAGTTCTTACTTCTGGGCCTATTTTCATTACTAGTACTAATGCTCAGTACGATTTTGCAGGTAATCTTTAAAGCACAACTAAGAACTAAGATGCATTTTGGTATGATTAGTCAAGATTTAGATTTTTTCTTTTTGCTGCAGGCTGCTGAACAATTAAATTGCTGTCTCTTTGTGCATCCCTGGGACATGCAGATAGATGGAAGGATGTCCAAATATTGGTTTCCCTGGCTAATAGGTGAGTGTATATTTACTTTGCTTAATCTTATGAACTGTCACTGGATTATGCCCAGAAGACTGTTGCAAAGGTACTAGTACAGAAAAAAACTACATCATTTTTCTATGAATCTGTTTTTTTTAAATCAAGTACTACGATTAAATCTGTTGTATAAATTCAGCAGTCATTTGTTTTTAAGCTTGTTTAGTTTGTCTAACTTTTAAATACCTAAAATTAAAATTATTCAGACTAGCAACAGAATCTAGTATTCTCTTTTGTCCTAAATATAAAGAGCAGGTGACTAGGGAAAAGTGAATTGTCTCTGAAATGAGCTCCTCAAAAATAATGTGAGTAAATGAAGGAGTAGGCAAAACCAAACACTACTTCCTAGAATTTCTTGGATTATTTCCTAGAAATAGGTTGATCAGAGAGGAAATAAATCTAAGTTCACATCAACTATAGCTGAAAGAACATGTACTTTGAAAGCTCCCAATAGATGTAGGGAATTATCTGGTTTCTGGTTTTTTCCCCATCTGCTAGGTAAATCAGAAAAACATTGAATAACAGAAGTTAGGTTCTACTGCTACCTAGAAATGTTTAGGCCTGATTCCACCCTTCCTTACTCTGTTTTGCATTGTTTTGTTTTGCATGGTTTTGCACTGCCTCCAGTAGAGGTGTTCTGAAAAACATACTCAATGTACATATAATATGTGTTCTGCAATATACACTGGAAAATCTTAGTGTCCCAGTCACCAGTGCATTATCTTAAAACAATATCAATTAGTCTTGATCAGAGCAGGCTCAACAACACAGATTTAAAAAGAGACTAAAATTACTGCATTTACTTAACAAAGTGTAAAGATTTTCCTTCTAAGCCTAATAAGGCTTTGCATCTGAGCATATGGTAAAACATTAATGAAAGACAACATTTTGAGGTGATGGGTGTTGTTTCCCCCATAGATGAGGGGAACTCAGTTCCTAATTTCAAGCTGGATTTCTGAAGTTAGGCGCCTAAATGGCATGATATTCTAAAAATGTTAAGTGTGCTCAGAAACTGAGGCCTGATACAGGAACTTAAATAGCTGTTATGTTCCTAACACTGGGCATCCAAGTTACCCAGTGGCAAAGAGAGAGAGAGGTTATTTCTAAACTGTAGGAACTGGCACCACGTCACAACTAAACCCCAAATCTGTGTTGGAATATCCACCAACATATCTGCCCCAGTTTCCACAGAAAAGAAGCACAGGTGGGAAGAGAACCTGGCATATTCCAGACTCGCCTTTGAGGTAGGATAACTGGGGAATCAAACCCATACTGTGCAGTTCTGGGGATAATTGGGGAATCAAACCTGTACAGTGCAGTTCTGGGGATAACTGGGGAATCAAGCCTGTACTGTGCAGTTCAGGACATACCCACCCTGTCTGTCAGCTGTCCTAGTGGTGTAGGATAAAAACTGGGCTTAGAATTCAGAAGATCTTAGCTTCCAGTCCTGTGTCCTCATTTCAGTTAATTAATGTTCAGCTCCATGTTCCTCTAATAGAAATAGTGCGTAACCTTTGGCAGCTGCTCTGTAATTATTATATTTTCACTAGGCTCAAGGCTAATTGAAGAAAATGGAGATAACATTTAAAACTCATAGGAAAATAAAAAATAAAACTCTCATACAATAAAGCTTTTTTTTTTCTTAGGCATGCCAGCAGAAACAACCATAGCCATTTGCTCCATGATTATGGGAGGAATTTTTGAAAAATTTCCTAAGCTGAAAGTTTGCTTTGCACACGGAGGTAAGTAATACACCATGTGAAACACTTGTTCTTTAGTTGAGCATGGTACAATTGTATTTTCTGGTATGCCAGCTAATAGGGTTACCACTTTAAGCCTACCACCAGCTGAGTACTATTACCCCAAAGAAGATAATATGCCAGATCGGCTGCTTGTGTGAACACTCTCTAGCCTGTTTCAGCCAGTGTTTGAACTGTTACAATAGCCTTTAAGGGAAACGAGGAGGAAGGGGAGACAGGAGATGGCTTGGGGAAAGGGACAAGGAAGCAGCAGGAGGAATTTGGGCATCACAGTAGTGAAGAAGTGGGGAAAACAGAGAAAGAAGCTAATGAATGGGAAGGAATAAAAAATTCTGATGCAGAGCACTTACCTTCTAAATAGTTGACAGTAAAACTTACGGATCTCTGTTGATAATGTGGCTTTTTTACCTCCTGCATATTTTTCGCTTCTGTTACTAAAAATTTCTTCTTGCAGGTGGATCTTTTCCATACACAGTTGGGCGAATCTCCCATGGATTCAACATGCGCCCTGATTTGTGTGCAGTGGATAATAAGGTGGATCCAAGAAAATATCTTGGTTCATTTTACACAGACTCTCTTGTCCATGATCGTGGTGCACTAAGGCTGCTAACAAGTGTAATAGGAGAGGTGAGTTTTAATGCTTCCAGAAGCAGGTGAGTCATTCTTTATTTAATTCTCTATGAAATAGCAAAAGGAGAATATAAGAAGAAAGCAGGAAGAAGACAGCATAATCTTCCAGTAAAATCAGAACCTGAGCTATTATAAACTGATGGGCTTCTGCCATGTTGATAATGTTTTTACTATATGGAGTTATTGAAATGGTGGTTTTAATCCAGGAAATCATGCACTGTGAATCTTAGTTCAGTGAGGCTAGTTTCTTGTATAAGGTTTTCAGGATGGAACTGCAAGCAAAGACTGCTTCATCTGGAGCCTTGTTTTCAAATGGCTTAATTTTCAAATTCAAGTGTATACTCAAAGAAATAAAATTGTATTTCCACTTGGGAAGTTATAGGCAGAAAAAAGTCAATAATGAATAAAGTTTTTGTGAGGATCCTGGAGAGCACATTAAACATCATGGGTTTGCACAAATATTTTAATTGTTAGAGTAGAGAGTAAAGAAATCTTTGTAGTTTAGCAATCTGTTTAAATCGGGTACAGCATGGGACAGAAAAATCCAAAAACATTCAAATAATTCCTTCCCATTAGTAAATGTTCAGGAAGGGGTTGAAGATGGCATCACTCATGCCAAGTTCCCATGGATCACTACAAATCAAGAAGAGACCTGTATTTGCGTCTTGATCTGTGGAGCTCATGGAGTTTCTGCAGCTAGCAGGCAGATACCTACCAGATGTCAAAAACAGAAATGCAAGCTCTGACATTGACTTTCTTGTCTCAACAACTGTATTCCTGTTTCCTGTACATCAGTTTCTAGGCTCACATAGTACTTTCTCACGTATGGGGCTGTTGCTGTCATCAGGGCCTCTTGTATGACCAAAGTTCACAAGAACAGCTAAGCCGAATGTTTTCTTTCTCTCTACAGAAAAGATAGTTGACTTCCCATTTTCATCTCTAACAGTCTGAACAGGTTACTGCAATAAATATGTACTAGAACTGGTATAGAAGTGACTTGCCTAGGCCAGCCAAAAATAATAATGCAGAACTATTTCTTTATCGTGGTACTCTGAGCCCAGGTCTCAACCCTTTGAAATCCATGGGTTTTCAGTCTGTGCTGCACAGGAAATCTTTGTCAGCTTTGAGACTGGACTTCTGCCTGCAGCTCCTCTACAGTACTTGTGCCTTTTAGGAAAACTTTGCACTTGAAGATTCATGAAAAATTCAACAATGTGACAGCACAACTACAGCTTGAAACAATACTATAGAAAGTTTTTGTAAAGTGTGTATGTATGTACACATACAATGACACTACAGTTCTAAGGAGAGGAGAGAGAATACCTCTTTCTTAAACCCACCATGAACCAAAAATAGATTTATGACAGGAGCCCCATAAAATATGCAAAGAAACTACCATGCAGCCTAGTTCCGCTAGAAACAAGTAAGATAAAACCCAGGTCCGTTTACTTGTCAAAAGATCTGCTAATAAGCTGTTAGTATTGGAAAGTTCTTATAACATCAGTGGCTATCAACTCGGGTGGCATTTGCTAAGTTCTTTCCGTACACATGGACATGTTATAGCATTTTTTTTGGCAATCCTAGTCCTAGTGAACACTGATGGAGAGATCTCTGTGTCAGGGATGAAGTTTTAGGCACCAGATGGGTTACTAACAAAATACCAGGGCTACAGCCCAATATTGATTTGTTAATTTCTGTTACCAACCTCTAAACAGTAAATATAACATGGTCAACAGCCCTGGACTTTCTACTCTGCATCACTTTTTGAATCTAACTGTAGCTTACAGTAATCACGTGGCTTTAAATAGTTTTTACAATAGATTTTAAAATTTTACCAGATGTGATGTGCACTTCCATTTTACAAGATATCCAAAGGCAGTAACAGTTCAGCACTTGCGTTCAGTTATCTCCTTTTCTGAGAAGTCTCCCCAAATCCGGACCATGTCATCCTAAGTATATTCTCGTTCTACATGTAGTTATAGTATAGCAGGGATGAGTCTAGCTCTCGAATTTTAAATTGCCATGTTTAGGTGGTCAGATTCCTTTTTTTATTGCCAAGGAGACAAGATCACTTGCTTGTTTCTTTTTTTTCCATTTTAAAATGTTGGGAGACATGTTTTGCCATTGTTAGAAAGACCTCGGTAAATTAGAAGCTGCGTGACTCAGCATGGCTGAGACCCACAGATTCTTTTTTCTGGGCTGATTCTGGTTTTAAACTGAACTATAGATGTCAAGAGCGAAGCAGGACAGAAAGTACAACAGGATGTTTAATCTATTGCTGACAACGTTTTTTCTGTTTTGACTTGTATAGAATGCAAGTCTTGTAGCAGTTCTGCTTTAGAGTAACAAGTTAGCTTTGCATCTCAAGGCTGCTCTAAGCTATGGCCGTTGCAGGAAAGCTGCTGTCTTTGCACCACACTTAAACTGTAACTTCTCTACCTTTCTTTCTAAGAAGCAACACATAGGCTCTGGCCCTTAATCATGACTAGTCTTTGCAACTGAAATTTAGTTGCTTGAGGAGAGAGAGGTTACGGATTCTAATTCAATAATCTAAAAGTCACTCAGCAATAGCCTCTCTCATGTCTCATTTATTTTGTCAACAGACTTCTGAAATTAAGTTTCCTAATGCAATAAATTTGACCAGTGTACTACATAGGGTGTTGGTGTCTTTAATTCTCCTCTGAGTATTTTGAGCTTAAGCGATGTGACATCAGGTAGAACCACAGTGCTGAAAAGTCATGAGTCAGATCCCAAAAACTTAAATGCTTGTAACGCTCCAGAGAACTTGAAAAAAAAGTACATTTTCTTTCTCTTTTTCATAGCCTAAGGCATCTTATCCTTGAAAAAAACATTCACATCACATTTTCAAGCTTTACTTTATAACCATGAAGATTAAAAAGTTCCCTCTTTTTTCCAATGAAAGCTGATATTCTTACATAATACCATTCCAAGAGTCAAATGCTTAAAAAAATGCCAAATATCTCAGTGTTTTCAGTGCAGCCATGTATTGGCAGAATAACAAATATAAGGTGAATAAATGCTGGGCTAAAAACAATGCGATTGGGTCTTGAGGATGACACTGTAACTTTATGAGCTGAAGGCTTGAAATAGGACAGCTCTCTAGAGTATAGCTAAGAGCTGTTCAGGAAGGGCATCAGCGTGTGTGAAGATGTGCTTAGACATGGCTTCAGGTCCTTAGGGAATAGCCATTACCTGGCATCAGAGTGTAATGTGCTGGCTTTGAGCTTATGAATATTAAAATCCAGTGACAGCTGTGATGAGTCATGTACATTTAACTTCATCCCTTCTTAGTTTTAGGTGCAGGTTAATTGGAGCCTATCCCAGTTAAAGGAAGCAGAAATACACATTTCTGAGAAAGAATTTTGTAAGACTGCAAAATTGCTGCAGTCCTTCCCTCCCCCCATGATGAGGTAGCTTGAAGTGAATATAAATAAACACAAAATCCCTAATGATGCTGGCTATAAAAAGTGAAGAACTGGGTTGACAGGGGATTAAATGATTCAGTGTATCTCTGCAAAAACTTCCCCATAGTGATTCCTCAAGAGCCATCACACAAAGGTAAAACATTCTCTGGCCAGAAGTTGGAGCTGAACTGGCTATAGCAATCTGGCCTTTTTTTGAGATGTGTCCTGATAGTAGGAAAGAAGGTGAGATTCAAGGCAAATACAATTTTTCACTAATATAAGAGGACAAACTCATGCTTGATACTCTTTGAGATTCATTTTAAGATTCAGGTCCCTATTACTGTGAAAAAAGTTCTGTTGAGTAGAAGGGTCCACTGAGGTTAATCATTAGCCATATGTACCTTTCTAAAAGGAGAGATGCAATAATTAAGGTATCAAACTGTAAGTCCTCTAGGGAAAACTGACTTTGTTGATATCCTTTGGAATAATATTATAATACATCTCTTACGCTAGGAGTATTATTTATCTGCAGAGGCTTCACAGGACTTCTCTGAGGCTGGTTGCTAAAGACAGGTATTGCAATCCCCATTTTATAGATGGGTGATGGGTACAAAACTGAAGCTCAAAGAGTATAAATTAATAGCCTAATATCACTAGTAGCAGAGCAATAATGCTGCTTCTAAATTTTTCTTATTAATTTACAGCTCTTAATTTTACTGCTAATTAATAGATCACATGATTAGCTGTGAAACACTTTAAGTTAGAGGAAAAGAAAAATATCATTGGAATAATATATATATTACATACTTTATATA